>NC_089412.1:0-32500 GCF_018416015.2 Coccidioides posadasii str. Silveira
CCGCGAGATCGTCGAGGATCTCACGACGCACTGATGGGGAGATTCTCTGTGCCAAGTACATGTTGACTACCCCGGGCTACCTGGCGACAGAAACTCAAGAAAAGCTGTTCCCAAACATGGACTTCGCAAGTCTGGACATCTGCCAGGATCCTATCGAACAGGGATTCGAGGAAATGAGTACGACCTCGTCCTCGCCGTCCACTCTCTTCACAAGACCAAGAATGCTCAGGAAAGCCTAGCTAACCTGAGGAAGCTCCTCCGCCCCGACGGCAGATTATTCTTGCAGGAGCTTTGCCCGTCATCCAGATGGGTAGATTATGTGCTAGGTGCGCTCCCAACTTGGTGGTCGGGTACTGAGGGCGGGCCAATCAAGCCGCCGTATCTAAGTAAGGAAGAATTGGAATTGGTGCTTGCTGCTGTCGGGTTTGGCAAACCCGAAGCTGTGGTTCTAGATGCCGAAGCCCCTCACCAAGTCACAACCTCCTTTGTCGCAAGGCCCATCCGTGAGACACCAATCAAGAAGGTCACCGTTCTTGTCGATGAGGAAAGATCTGCTGTTACACACATCTGAACCAGCTCGAAAAAGATGGCTATGAGGTATCAAGTGCAGATTAGGCGATATCCCGCCAGCTGGACAGGACATGATTTCGCTCTTAGACATCGAGCAGCCCTTTTTCCATGATATCGACGAAGCACGCTTCCTATCTTTCAAGACTTTACTTCTCGGCCTCCAAGAACATGGTTCTGGTATGCTCTGGGCGACCCATCTCATCGACATCGGATGTCGTGATCCCCGATACGCACAAGTTCTCGGCCTCGCCAGAACCATCCGAACAGAGCGGCTGGCCGATTTGGCAATCTGCCAGGTCGACGCTTTCGACAATCCCAAATCTATTGACCGTCTCCTCCAGGTGCTAGCGAAGTTCCAGTCGCGCCAAGGTGACGAGGAACTGAATCCAGATTTCGAATGGGCCATTTTCAACAACCCGCGTCCAAGTCGCACGCTTCCATCCTTTTGCCTTAACCGATGAGCTCCTAGTTTCGGACCGGCCAAATGAGATGGCCACGCTGAATGTCCGTTCACCGGGACGGGTCAACAGTCTGTATTATGAGCGACATGAACGAAAGGACCTCGAAAACGATGAAGTGGAGGTCCAGGTCTACTCAGCTGGATTGAACTTCAGGGTGAGTTAAAGATCCTTTCTAGGTTAAGTGGCGTTTTTCTAACATTCTAATTCCAGGACATTTTGGTCGCACTGGGCATTGTTGAACTTCCAGTCCGCCTGTTCGGAATTGAAGCCGCTGGCATGGTTACCCGTGTGGGAGCGGACGTCAGCCCAGACGACCTTCAAGTAGGAGATCGAGTGGTTTGCTTCTGTAAAAAGACGCCTTTTCGACATACACAACTACCTTGGCTGCTGTTTGCGCGCGAATTCCCGACAGCCTCACTTTTGACCAGGCTGGGACGATGCTGATCCCGTATTTCACCGCGATTCACTCCATTGTAAACGTCGGGCGTGTTACGAAGGGTCAGGTGAGTGGTATGGAAACTCATATATCATAATGTTACTCAGCATGGCATTGGCTAACCAATCTCTCTCGACGTAGTCCGTCCTGATTCACAGCGCGTGTGGTGGCGTGGGTCTGGCAGCTATCCAGGTTGCCCAAATGCTGGAGGCAGAGTTGTACGTTACAGTTGGCAGCGACGAGAAAGTCAAGTACTTGATGGACCACTGTCACATTCCGAGAAAAACCGGATCTTTAACTCCCGTGACAAGTCATTCGTGGATGGCGTTATGCGTGAAACGAAAGGCGTGGCATGGACTTCATTCTCAACTCGCTCTCAGGCGAGCTCTTACATGCCACATGGAGTTGCGTTGCGGAATTCGGAACATTACTTGAAATTGGAAAGCAAGACTTGATTGGGGATGGCAAACTCGACATGAAGCCATTCTTGGCAAATCGCAATTACTGCTGTGTTGACATTGACAGGGCTTTAGAAGAGGATTCACATCGCTAGAGCCTTGATATTTTCCATCTTGGATTTCTACAACAAAGGATTCATCTCCCCGCTGCCTATAACAATTTTCCCCGCAGCTCAGACCCAAGATGCATTCCGATTCATGGAGAAGGGACAACACATCGGTCGCCTCGGCGTTTCGATCAAGAATGCTGGAGGAGACGCCGAATTGGGATCTGAGACCACCAAAAGAGCTCTAAAGATTGCCTTCAAGGAGTTCGCCTCGTACCTTATGGTTGGTGTTCTTGGCGGAATTGGTCGTGCCGTGTCCACCTGGATGGTCGACCATGGCGCCCGCGAACTTATATACATGTCCCGCAGCGCTGGCCTTACCACCAAAGATGACGCTTTTTCCACGAGCTCGAGTCGATGTGTTGCACTGTCAAGCTCGCGAGCGGCGATACCACGAAGCTCAAGGACGTGGAAAGAACCATTTCTGCAGCAACCTATCCCCTTAAAGTGTTGTGCAGATGTCGATGGTGGTTGCGAACGAGAACTTTACCAAAATGAGCTCTGACGAATGGACGGCGTCTACGGCACCCAAGGTTTAAGCACATGGAACCTCCACAATGCTTCTGTGGCAGCGGGGGTTGATCTCAACATCTTTGTGATGTTCAGCTCGGTGTCTGGCATTGTTGGACAAGCGGCCAAGCCAACTATGCGAGTGGAAACAGCTTCCTTGATGCGTTCGCCCAGTGCCGCAATGGCCTGGGTCTCGCCGCTTCTGTGGTTGACATGGGAGCCGTCGAGGACGTTGGCTGGATTTCGGACCACCAGGCATGATGGGTAAGATGTCGCGGAGCGGCTTCAAGCCTGTTCTGGAACAGAAGGTCATTGACGCCATGGCAATCTGCATGCTAGTTCACAACAAACCGAACAAGCCGCCGAAAGTGCTCTTACTGTGACTTCGAAGAACTCTTCTTATTTCGTCCACAAGGATACCTTCCTCGTCGGCCTTGCCTTGCTCATCCCATTGAATGACCCTAGCAACTATGTGATCTGGAAGAAGGACCGCCGTATGGCGTCTTATCACAACAAGGCTACAGTTGCTGCCACAGCAGCCTCGACGGATATTCTGAAGTCCTACCTGAGCAGTGCTAAAGCGGACCCTTCCATTCTCAAGTCGTCAGAAGCAGCGAAGCTCTTTGCAGTGGAAATTGGCAAGAAGCTCCTCGATCTTTTACTCAAACACCATGAAGGGCTCAAAACAAGCTTGCCCTTGCTTGATCTTGGGCTTGACTCATTGGTGGCTCTTGAACTGCGCGCTTGGATCAAGCAGGTCTTCTATTTTGATCTGCCCATACTGGAGATGATGAGCATCGGATCTCTTGACATTCTTGGCCAATATGCCGCAAATGAGGTCTACAGAATCGCGACTGAGAATAAGGACAGTTAATCCGCTATCGTTGGGTTTCTTTGAGATTGCGATGTTATTAGAGTAAATGTTATCTGTGTCAAACACGGTTCGGCAACCGTGTTTTTTCCCCCCCACCGAAAAAAAAAAAAAAAAGAAAATGCCGGCGAATTTGTGGGAGGCTTAACAAAAAGATCCACACAGACCTATCCACCCTGCAACCTTAAATTGCCAATTTGAATCCCCGCATTATGAGCAAAATCTGCCAGGGCGAAAAAAAATACCAGAGGTTAGCTCCGGTGACACGCTATTCCACCGAGAAGGTCTCTCAGAGAGATTCTAATCGAGACAGAAGATCGCACGTCATAATACTGTGTGACCAAAGAGGGAGGAGTTGACAGCATGATCAACCAGCTGAGTCATAGTTAGTTAGGTAGCATAGTAGCTCACGAGCACTGTGGGACTTAGAAATAACAACCAAGTTTACATCTCACGTCGTGCCATAGCACAACAGCAACAAGGATACCAGTAACAAGGATGCCAATGAGAAGAGTGCTGAAAATGAGAATGCTGAAAAAGCTGATGCAAATGTTACTTCCAATGTTAGCAGTGAAGGATTCCAAAATTGGTTTTTTCGGTTGGGGTGATCTATAAAGCGGGAATTGTGTAACTACAGGAGTTACCTAGTTTTCAGAATTAAGAAAAGGTTCTTTCAATTTGAAACGAAACCCCAATCTCATGGTTCAAATTTCAGTTACATGTTAGAACTGAGCTCATTTCCCGAAAGGAAGCATTTTCAGAAGGGTGATAGAAATCATACAGTGCTCCAACAGTTCTCTATTTGGATTATGGTTCTCGCACGATTCCTAATTAGGTTACCGTGAGATCTCGGAAACGAAAGGGTTTTTCGGACCAACGAAATCCCGATATGGATCTCACCGTAAGAGATGAGATCTCGCTAGCCGCTTTTGTAGCACAACAACCAAGATTAGATTTCCATGCTCCAACAGGTTATGAGCTCCTTCACCGCGCAATCGTTCTTCTTACCTTCAAAAATTGGGTAGTAAAGCAATTGCAAAGTGAAGGGGAATTCAATTTTACCTTTTCTCGCGATAAATTCAGTCGAACGAGTCACTTATAGGCCTCACTTACATGACCCCTATTCCCTTCACTTAGAAAGCTGAGCATAAATACGGCCTCTCTCTCTCTCCTCCTCTCTTCCTAATCATCAAGAAAAGCAAAAGACTGATCAAATACATTGTCGAATCTCTAGATTCCTTCAAAGGGGTCTGTTCCTCTAGCTACAGTGTCGCCTCCAGACTCGGGGGCCCGATTATCGGTATATTCGAGCCAATAACTGGCTATCTGAGCTACATGAACAAGCGGTCAAAGATAATTAAATTAAATCTTCAGTAGCCGCTCGAAGAGGCGTTCTACAAGAGAGCAAATCAGAAGCTCCAATTTCTAGATTTTACAACATCAAGGCCACGTTAGACCTTCACCGCCGTTTCTTGGGTGGCTCAATGGCTGTCCTGAAAATTTTACAAATGGCCAGAAGCACATACAGGGCATACATTATGTGCCGTGGCTGCTGCTGTTCAGCAGATCATTGAAAACACAAGTGACGACGATCCTTCCGGATCCTCCTCCCTCTCCTCTCTACGGCCACGAAAAGCCCTTGAATTCAGTCCTCGCATACGGAGGGGTGGAACCCGGAAAGCTTATGCAGACAATACTGTTTTACAAATACCTACTACCCCACCAAATTTGCTAGGAAACTCAAGTACCCCTGAAATTGACTAGTTACTCTCATCTGAATCCTGTTCCAAATCCTCATCTTCAGTATCCTCCCAAGGATCCTCTCTACCCAAATTATATAGAGCAGCTAGAGCTTCAGCAGCTTCCAAAGTCTCTAGACCAGCTGCCCAAGAATCCGCCCCAAGATCCTGCCGTTGACCCTTCCATACGCGAGGCGCCTTATAACCACCCTCTCTATACTCATTACCCCCTTCAAAGCATATAACCTCTTGAATATGATGTGGAATCCGCTCTACCCACTGTTGAATCTTTGCTTGTGGCAGCTCTTCCCAGGCTTTCTTCCATTCATGTTCAGCAGTCTTAGATTCTTGTGGGGCGCCTTTAGCAGTTGTACGTCGCTTGAGCCACATCCAGGCAGGCTTAATCATATTCAAATCTGGTGAATTGCCAGGCCAAGTAAGCAGTTGATCTTGTGTATGTTGTAGAGCTCTTGTTGGTAGAAATGGGTATGTGCTGGAGCTCCACCTTCTAGGACAACAGTATTGGGTCGGGATTCAAGGCACTCCTTGACGAAAGGGAATAATTTGGCAAGAAGGACCTCCTAGAATGAAAGAAGTATCAGATTAGCTAGAGAATTCAATAGTAAGATGATAGAATCTTAACACCTTCTGATACCTATACCAATCAACTCCCCCTTGCCTCGTCGAACAAGCTTGCCATTTTGACAGTGAATTTGAAAGTTGGCTTTTTTCCACAGTTTGGGCGAATTCGTAGGCGATGAATCCCATTGACAAGCTCCCATTCCTCTCTTGCCTTTATCTCACAGTCAATATTCAAGGCATTCAGTTCCTTTTGACCTTGATGTTTGGCTGCTGCAGTCTCTGGTTCCCAAATATGGCAGGGTCCCTTCTTCTCGTACATAAAGCAGCCCCAAAACATGAAATCTGAGGACTTTTTCCATCACCGGTGTATACAGGTAGGATCATAAGCTTCTGAGGGTCTTCTCCATACACGAACTGCTCCTCTTCTATGCCCAAGAACCACAGAAGTTTCATCAGTCCAGACAACATTTTTCCAGTCCTCTAGGGTCCAGTCCTTACGGGCAAGGCAGGATCTGAGCCTTTTTTTCCTTGCAGATTCAGTTAGACCTGGTTTCCAAGTTGGTTTGGCAATAACAAAGCCATGTTTCTTAAGAATTCGCAAAACACTTGAATGGGATATACCAGCTTCGAATGCCAGAATCTCAGTAGATTTCTCCCTTCCGGAGCGGCTCTTAGTCACAGAGGCAATGATTCCAGCTTCTTTGGTGCTTATTTCCTTCGGCCGGCCTGATCTAGGAGCATCTTCCACATAACTGAGAGAAATTCGAAGGTCATTCTTGGGATCAAAGCCACGGTCTTTTGCTCGCTTTTGAATGTCATAGAGGGTAGAAAGAGGAATCTGGAGGTTATGAGAAACATCTAAGATAGGAATTCCATAAGAGATCAAAGCAAGAGCTTGAATTCGCGTAACAAGCTTATCATGGAGAGAGATTTCTCTGGAGGCATGGTGGGCAAATTTGATGTTTTGAATTTGGAGAGATTTGATTTGAAAAAAAGTGGGAGCCAGGCTGTTTATTGAATAATAGGAGATACCTTCCACCCCACCAAATTTTGGTGGGGCAGCAGGTAACTGCAATACGTTCCTTATACGTTCAGAGTTGGGGTCATGTGAGTACCCCTGAACATCCGACGTCGTCCGATGCTTCGTTGGTCTAGGTCTATGTTTGTAACAATTCCACTCTTCTCAACCACCTGTGTCAAAGTCTTTCTCAAACCCCTCTCAATACCTCAATCAAGATTCCAAAGACCACTTTGCCCTCACAGCAAAAGCATCATATATAAACAGAAGAAGTCTGGTAAGAGACTCCCTGAGTTATCTTCTTGATACTGGTGCTACAAATTTGTTTGTGAACACTTTGGATGTTCTACAAAATTACCAAACGTTTCTCTACACCAAACATGGTTCATATGGGTGATGATACAGTCATTTATGCCAAAGGGCATCCCATGGCCTTGTTTGTTTTGAAGCTTCCTCTTAGCTAGTGAATCTGTTGCCCTGAGAGTGAGTGGGAGTGTTCGCGCACCCTAACCCCTTTTGGGCTTAGCGCGCACGTGACCTCATGTGATCACTCGCGGTCCGACTTTTTTCCGCTGCCAAAGCTCCATCTCACTGTAAGAGATGAGATCTCACTAGCCACTTTTGTAGCAAGCACAACCAAGATCAGTTTTCCATGCTCCAACACAACCCTTCCCTGGTCCAAACAGGTTATTTGGCGGCTTGGTGGTAACCAGGCAGCAACCTGGGTGATCACCTGACCCACACTAAACCATCTAACCGCTAGTTAGTAGTAAGTTTGTTAGTTGGTTACTTAACTTAATGCCAACTGCTCTGCCAGAACCTTATTATGGAGTGTTTTTCAACTTCATCCTCCTCATCTTCAACAATCTCATTATCCTGCTGTTCAGCTACTATAGTAGCATGATCCTCTCCGCTGGCCAGTACATATTTAAATTGCATAAATCTCACATTTACACTGAGAATTTTGCGCCATTTTGTTGTCTTAATGTGCTCGATCGAGGCTTGAAGTGAGGCAATCTCCTGATTTTTCAACACACCCCCCAATGGCTTACCTACATACATCCTCTCAATTAATGTGGCAACCTTCCTGAACTTCACGCGAGTGCCTGGGCCAGAACCGTTGCCCATATCCATGGTCTGCATGACTTTTGGGCGGTTTAGGGTGGCCAATTCAATTGTAGAGGCATGTTACGAAGATATTGTTTTGACAATGGTCAAAGGCCAAATTCGCAAATATGTCTACAAGAATGTGCAGAAAGGGATGAGCAGGAAGGAAGAACTTTGACATAGGAGAGAATTGTCTGAGAAAGAAAGGCTCAACAGGACTTGTGGAGCGTGACTCCATTTCAGCATGAGATATCAGCTGACTTCTCGGTCTCCAAATTGTCATAATCAATCATATCCCACTGCTTGGGCTGGTCAATCACATGCTGCAAATCTTTCATCGTACCCTGAAAATCATCCAGCCCCAAATGCAACGCCAGATCAATGTAATCCTTCGTCCACAGTCCCGGCGAGCCCCGAGGATACTGCGACCTGAACCCTACGAACCGCTGCGCGCGCTTCGACAACTTCTTTACCGTCTCCAATTTGATAATGAAAGGTTGCGCTTCCGAGGGAGTCAGGAAACTCGGAACAACGGTCAGCTGGATACATTTCCTCTCTGTCTCGGTTTTGTTCTCGCCCATTCCGTGGATCACCTTCCCACCAATTAGCAGACAGTCGCCCTTTTTCATTTCCGCTGGGATCGTCTGCTTCATATTGCCGCGCTGGTGGAAGGGCCATTTGTTGCTTCCCGGGATGATTCGCGTTGCGCCGTTGTCTTCCCTAAAGTCGGAAAACGCAAAGAGGAAGCTGATCTTAGCCTCTGTGCCCTCGGGTCCGAGCTGGGCGTATGGTGGATAGGACGTCAAATCGCGATGCAACACCTGCGGCGGCTGTGGTCCTGACGCATTGAGAGTCGAGGCTGTTGAGAGCCAGTAGTCTCCATTATGCCCGCCTTCGCTGAAGCATCGCTTGCAGATGGCGTGAATAAAGTCATTTCAAGAATCTGCTCTCGGAAGGTGGCGCTGTGGTTAATAAGATCACCCGCTCGCTTGGTTTTGGGGCCGTGGAAGGCTGAGAGGTCGGGATGGGGAACTAATGAGCCTCTTTGGATAGAGTCGAGGCACGATTCCAGTTCGGTCGTGATCTGGCTCGCTTCCGCTGGGGTAAGTATATTTTTTCAGGATGACTGCGCCGCTTTCCTTCCAATGCTTGAATACTTCATCCAACGGTGTGTCCATTGTCACTTCCGCAAGTTTAAGCCCATTGGGGACAGCGACTTGGGGAATATCCGTGGGAACTCGCCACATGGGTGAGACTTTGAAAATTACCCGATGATACGTTAGCGGCGGAAATAGATAAGAGTTGAGAGGAGAGTCAGGATAACCAAGTTCCTTCAATGGAAGTGAAAACTTTATGGATCAATAAAGGCACTGTATCATTTACATTCTATCCCGATTTTATCTCATGATGATTGTCAAAGTTCCAGACCTTTCATTAGAAAGACCCTGGGTGGTTAATCTCGGATCCCGTCTAGCGTAACCTTTGGTCTTGCGGGTTCCGATCGCGAGGTTGACTCGAGACCGCAATGCTATTTGATGCAAAGCCCCTTTCACCTGGAGTTTTGCTGAGGCCACAAGAGAATTGGACCATTTTCTGGAGGCGGCCGATATCCACTCCTTACAAACATGGGATTTGTTCTTGCAGCCCGCAGGCCATCATGGCACCATGACAACATAAGCAAGTTACGAATTAAATATTTTAAGCCAATTGCACTTACTATCTCCAAATATCTTTGGGAATAAATGGACATTTACAATTCTAATGATGAGGTAACTAGAAGGAGTATGAAATCAGTGAGTTTTGCATGGTATTAGCAAAGATTCTTTTATATCCATTCATTTACATGTAATATCAACATGAGGGGCTATCCTTCCCTCTCTTTGACTATTCCTCAAAGCGCTGACTCCCAAGGTTCTGCCCCTTCAGCTCAATGTCATCCAGGAACACTGAAGTCATCAATCCCAGTCCACTCAGGCCGGTCATTGTATAAAAAATCGTCTGGAAGCACTTCAGATAGACTCTCAAAACCTGATGCAGTGTTGTAAGAGAGACTTCTAATGATCTCAACTTGTCAATGAAGTTCACAGCATTGGAGACATCTTTCAGAGGTACTAAGGCTCCCGTCAACTGGACTGTAGTATCAGAGATTGACTTTGCGAAAACATTGTTGAAAATTGCTGAAGAGATTGTGAGGCCGATAAGACCTCCAAACATGCGAATGGTGAGAAACTGCCCGATAGCTGAGCCTGTGTCGTCGACATTCTTGACACTCGCTTGCATGGGGAGAATATTGAGACATAGTAACACAACGCCCTGCCCCCAGAGAATTGGAAGCCCGTACAGCATGGCTGACGAGGACCCCACATCAAAGAGGGCCAACAAGCCGGTTCCCAGCGTAAGGATGGCCCATGAAAGTTGTAGAAGCCATACATATCCTCCGAAAAAGGGGACCATCATCATTGAGATGGCCGCGAATACCACACTGACAACGACAGTGGGCAGCAGGGAGACAGCAGATAAGATTGCGGTCTCGAGCTCCACGGCTTGGTAGAGCAAGGGCAAGTATTGTAAAAGGGAGACCAGAACCATGCCATGGATGAAGCCTCCTACCAGCATCACATTTCCGGTCTTTGAGTGGAAGAGTCGATGGGGAATGATGGGCGCCGCAGGCCTTGCCTCGTAGAGGATAAAGACAACAAGCACTGCAACTCCCAAGAACATTGGAAGGAGAGTTTGCCAGGAGACCCATGGAAATAAAGAGCCCGCCCAACTGAGTGGTACAACAAAAATCGTGATTCCAACAACAACGAGCGCCATACCAATCCAGTCGAGGCGGTTCAAGTTCCTGGAGAGCGTAGCATCGAGCGGGACGGGTCGAAGCTTGAGGAAGAAGAACACCAAAGGTGTCCCGATTCCTAGAAATGGCAGGTTGACCCATCCAATCCATCTCCAGGTAGCATATGTAGCAAAAAGCGCGCCAATAATGGGCCCCATGATAATGCCAATGGCGGTAGGAATGGACATCAAGCCAAGATATTTTGAACGTTCCTCCAGTGTCGTCATATCCGCAAGAATCACCTGAACCAGAACGTCAATTCCTCCACCACCGAGGCCTTGAAGGACCCGTCCAGCAATAATGGTGCTCATATTTTGTGCAACAGCAAAAATGATGGAACCGATAAAGAACAATGCTATGGATACATAGAGAGGGGGCTTTCGACCGAACGCGTTGGAGATACTGGCCCAAACCAGTTGCATTGCCAGACCACATAAGGTGTAGGCCAGGCTTGCCCAGAATGACTCTAGACTCGTGCCCTTCAGTTCACCAGCTATTGTCTATCTATGGGCATCAGGATTCGACATGAGTGGCATATAGATCAGGAAGAATGTTATGGCTCACTGGAAGGGCAATCCCCAGGCAAGTTGCATCCACCTGAAGAACAAAAGGATCGCCGCAAGCCCTATGAAGGCAAGTTTACAGGACAGTGACTTTTTTGGCGTCGGTTCAGTATTGTCCACCCCATTTGGCTCTTCGGGAGAGTGTCACTCCACAGTCTCCGTCACTATTTCAACATCCTCAGCTTTTTCAAAGTATTCTTCCAAGTCCGGTTCTTTTAGATTGGCAGCTGGGATATATCGGCACCTGGACTGGCGTTGGCCTTTGAATGGCCCATTGTAGTATGGGAGCTCGAGTCTCCGAGCACATCAACTAGTTTCCTCAATCTGACGGAGTGATTACTACTCAAGCAAGCGTGCGGGTTGATTTGTGGGCGTTGTGGAGCTGGGGAGGCCTGGCAATCAGTCGATCAGCCGCGAGAGGGCGAAGTTTGGACGCCCTTGGCGCCTTAGCATGTGGGCAGAAAAATGCCCTGTGGGACTGAGCAGGAGCCAAATAAGAGCAGTTGCGAAAGCTTGAATAGATTTTCTGCGTTGCATCTGGAAATACCCCCTTTTGTTTCACTCCAGGATCGGGCCATTTATTCTTCCAGATCTCTGTTGTGATGGGCCTGTGCATCACTGGGTTAGTTAGTTAAATGCCTCGATAATTATACATCCTGGTACCTGCATGCGATCCAAGCAGGATGACCCATAAGTTGCCCGGTGGTGTTTTCTGTGTCGGCTCGGTTGTTTGCTCACAGGGGGGCATGCTGGTTGGATTGGCTGGAACTGTCTTCCCTGCAGAGAAAGGTCCAAACAACCCGCACTTTTGCGCCAATCCCTAAGGTCCTATCCATTGACGAGGAGTTGTTTAGCTGCTTGTCCAGGTACCTAGAGGCAGTCAACAGCATTTTTTCCCCCTTTCCTTTGTTCTCTGTGTCTGGATTGTATTTTTTTTTTTTTTTTTTTCTTTTTTTGTTTGCTGCTTTCTACTGCTAATAGAGGTTTGGGTATCATGGGGTCTGCGAACCCGAATGCGGCGCAACCTTGCAAAAACGAAGACGTGGCATTGTTCCCCCTCGTGCAGCTGAACATCCCCGTTGGGAACGGCACGGATCTCGCCATGCCTGGCGGCACACAATATACTCTTCTCAGAGCTAGATTGAAATTATGTATCTAAAAACTTTGGATTAAGGAAAATAAGAACAAAACGTAGGCATATATGGGTGCAGCACACTGCAACTCCGGGCGCGGGACCCGTGGCGGCGGGTCGGGGGCCGTTCTCGCTGACACCACCACCTACCGTGGAGTAGCTTGCGCTGGATGGAAACTTTGGACGATAACGGAATAAAGACCCGTCCAGCCTGAAAGCAGCTGTTCATTCCCGGGTGAAGAATAACTCTCGTGAATCTCTCCCAGCACATCCAGTTTGCCCGTCACCAGGAAGCGACCGAAACCGATAAAGTTGACGCGAGAAAGAAAATGAAACAAGATCTGATTGGCAAGGTAGGAGACCATATCTTGATCCTAGGTGTTCTGCTTGGAGACTTTATACAAACACGATTATCATGAGCAGACCGTGTTCGTGACTGGGGGGTCTGGGGGATTGGGAAAAGCCATCTCCAAACAGCTGGCCGCGCGTGGTGGGTTACCAATTCGTCCACTTGAACCCCTCTTCTGTACTGATAATAGCCAGGTGCTCACATTACCCTTTTCTCCCGCCGTTCGGCTCCACTAGAGGAAACGAAGGAGGAAATCCTTGCGACATGTCCGAACAGAAACCAAGATATCAACACCGTCACTATCAACATGGGTGATGCCCAGATGGTAATCGCCTTTTTCCCGATCCAGATGCTAATTACCTCTGGAATGTAGATCAACTGATCTGCTTTCCCTAGGTCGATGAGGCATTCAAGAGGCAGCCTCGGCCCGCAGATATTTTGTACTGTGTGGCCGGTGGCAACCATGGCCAAAACGGCTTCTTTGTTGATATCACTGCAAAGGACCTCGAAGATTGCATGCGGAATAACTACTATTCCGCCGCATACGCCGCAAAATCCATGCTGGATATCTGGATCGCCGATGATGCATCAGTACGCAAACCAACCCGCCAGAGGCACCGGCGGATCATCTTCATCAACAGTGCTGCTGCATTCTTAGGGTTACCGGGCTCAATTGCCTACACAAGTAAGTCGCAGTCTTTGTTGTCATGATAGATGGGAGACGGCGTAAACTGAGAGGCAGCCGTGTTGCCTCGCAGCGGCCAAGTGCGCCGTGCGTGCCCTGGCGGACACACTCCGGATAGAACTGCTCCGCAACGACTGCGCGGCATCAACCTACTCAATCCACATCGCGTTCCCAGGCGACTTCGTCTCGCCAGGCTTCATGAAGGAGCAGCAAACGAAAGTAGCCCTTAACAAGACAATTCAGGGCTGAACCACCCGATCGAGCAGCTCAAGGCCAAGTTCCCGTCATCGGACAAGGTCGCGAGTCTGATCATCCATGCAGTTGACAGAGGCGACTTTATTATCTGCGAGGACTCGATGGCGGCGTCTGTCTTGTTTGCTAATATGCAGGGGCCGTCGCCCAAGAGAGGTTGGGGCGTGTTTGATGCGTTGCTTTCGCCGGTTATGAATTTGTTTGTGATGCCGTATCTAAGATGGAAGTGGGAGGGTTTGACGAGGAAGGACGGCGAGAAACTTCAGAGGTCAAGAGAATGATTAAGGAACTCTAGATACCTCCACATGCTTAGGGATGAAGGCCTGGTCAAGACATCATTGCTGAGCCGGAGGCGAAGAAAATGGAACTCGAACAACTCAAAGCACGCCTAGCCCAACTTAATAGCTTCATAAACGATCTCAACCTGCACTGCGAGGAGTTAGAACAGCTCTCAACAAGCGCCCGCAACGCGCGGGGCGCCCGCACAGGCGTGACAACACTCACAATTGATGAAGAGATAGCTCAGCACCAGAAAGATTTTATCAATACTACTGATCGAATTGTTGCAATCAAATCCTCCATTCAGCTTTTGCAGCCTTGAACAAATACGCTCGATCACTTTCACTGACATATGATAATGACACAGCAAGCTGCAATGAGCGTGGTCCTGATAAATGCCCAGTGCTAATGTGTCATTGTTTGGGTTAGCCATGGGAGTTTCAGTACAAGGCTTTTGAGGCTAGTTCTCAGACAATGCAAAGATGCAGGTGAATCAGCATTTGGTTTCCCAAGGGTATTGTTTGAATGGTTGTTCCCACTCTTTTCAGTCTCTTGTCTCTCTCTTTCAATTCCAAGCATATCACATTCTACTTCAAACCCTTCAAGTTCCTAAAGTTTCTGCTGTACTGCTTCCAACTCTGGCTTGTGTATCTCTAGGCTGAAGAAATCATTCATTCTCTTTTCAAAATGAATTTGGTCATTCCCATAATAATCATATTCAAGCACAGACCAGTACAGGTTACCAAGGTAAAGGGGTTGCAAGAGCCCGTGTGCAATAAAAAGGTCAGAAGATCGGAGGATTTTCCTCCATATTTTGGCCAATGGGAGGTTGTCAAGATACCAACACTCTGGATGATATTCACTCTCACATTGTCTTGTTCCCATTTCCAAAGTAAACAGTGTGCTTTTATAGAGCAGTCAGTGGGGCATTTTTGCGTTTCCTACCAACTCAAGGCCATCAAGCCAGGAGAGAGGAATAAACATCTGTACAGGGATGGTGTAGCTCCACTCCCAGTCCAACACAGAGACAATATTTAGGTTATCATCAACAAGTATGTTAGCAGACTGTAGATCACCATGCATCAAAATGAATGGGTCATAGTTGTATTCAGGCTTTACCCACTCCATCAAAAATGATGGAGTTTGTGCAAGCTGTAGATATGAGCAGGCATCATCTTTGCCTATAATACTGTCTCTCTGCTGATAAAAGTCATCAAGCAAAGCCTGGTGCATTGTATAGGCATAATCTATTGTTGAATGAAATGTTTGACTAGGTGCTATCCAGTGGCATGGCTCAATTACTGCAAGGGTCTGGTTGTTCATTAATAACTGAAAGTGGTTGATTGTGATCAAAAATCCAATGCTCGTCATCCGCATCCAAGGTCAGAGTGCCAATCCAGTCAAACTGGTGCTGGAACAGCTGGATATAGATATCACCAAGTTTGCTGAAAAATTCGCACTGTTCGTGATCTGGAAGCTTTTAAACTTCCACAGTGAAGAGGGACCTTCCTTCCACATAATCCAGCAGCATAAATGGGAGGCCAAGTGGATTGTCTTGTTTAATTGAATACCCATGTAAGCAGGGGATACATATTGTAGATTTTTCCGCGATGAATCTATGGTTGGTTTATGTGAGCCACAAGAAATGTCTAGGTGCATATTTAAAACTGCATTGACAGATAAAAGGACAGCCTGACAAACTGTAGCAATTTCACCGCGTAGCTTTTCCTCTGGAAAAGCCAAGCGCGGCAGAATCGGGATTCAGACCATCCATCTCTCACCCGGTGAATCTGAAATTCGACTGGAAAGCAGACATTGAACCCGCCTTTCTTCACTTCACCAAATATTCGACAGGCGCTTCTTCGCCGGATGGAATGGTGTTGCTAGCTCGCAGACAGCAGATTGATCAATGGAGGCAATAAATCCTTGCGCCTCCTTCTTTATTCTGTGTTGAGTGATAAGGTCCATTTTCTGGACGTAGTCTCTCTTTATACAGCTGAATAATCAATCCCTAAAGGGGTGGTGGTTAGTGAGAACTTGGGAGATGCATGCAGACAGCGGAGGACTTTGATGGAGGACTCGTATGCTTGTCATTCACTAAGCTACCTAAAAGGGAATCTCGGCTAACCTATGTGGGTCACGTGAGCGAGGTGCTAGTTGGATTACCTAACAGAAAAGCTCCTTTTTCTGGTATGGAGCCGAGATTCCCCTTTAGGTAGCTTAGTGAATGACAAGCATATGAGTCCTCCATCAAAGCGCCTCAGTCAGGCAGCCCCTGATCCAGTCTAGCGCCCTGCCGCCGCCCTGCCCTCGCCGCCCGTCGCGTATAAATACAGCGCTGTAATCCCTCTGTTTTTCGATCTTTCATCCTCCTTGCTCCTTCACCTACCTTCACCCACGCCTCCACCGGTGCTCACCTGTTTGTCACTTCTACCCTTCTAGCACTCTACGCGTGCCTTCAGGTGTCGCTGCATGCTTGGGCTTTTTCACACCCTCTGCCCCTTTGTCCTTCCTCTCACCCCTCCCAGGGCCCCCTTACATCACTGGATCTGGGTCCTGCACCATCCTTCCCCCTCTGGCGTGCTCTGCCCCGACGATTCTGGTATCCATTTCCAATATCCCTGGTCTGGTTCCGACCTTCTTGGGCGATGTACTTTCGCACGTGTCCCCGGCAACGCGGGCTGATCTGACGTAGTCCATGATCCCTCTCCTGCCCCCAGGACACCTGTCAAAATCTCATTCGCGGGCCCTCAAGATCATCACCATGCCCATTTGCCTTGGCTCACGGTCTGGCACAACTAGCCCTCAGACGAAGTTCTCTTGACCAACAAGAACTGCTTGAGGAAGCACCCCAGAGCCATGTTGGTGCGCGCTCCTATGAATACGACCTCAAACACTTTCACCCAATGACAAAAATCCCGCAGTGGCGAAGATGCGGAAAACTCCAAGGTGCTCCAGCCCCGGAAATTGTCAGCAATGTTCCCCAGCAGGTTCCCGTCAAGCAAGCTTTGCTTCATGTTCAGCTTAATGTGTGAAACTTGTCCAACCAGTAATGGCTTACACAGCACAATGGTTTCGTGCCGGTTGGAATATTGGCCGCTGTGCACCGCTTCACGCGCTGTTGGATGGTCCGTGTCAGGGATTCTAGGGCGATTCAGAGCCGTGCACTCCGCGGAGATTGTACACACGATGTGCAGGAGATAAACACCGAGTTCCACTTGAGAGCAAATGCATGCTTAGCAAGTACAGAAGGTGTTAGCACTGGCAGCCAGGCAATTGCTGGAACTTACACTGCGCCATTGCACCAACAACATTTGAATCAGGCGCAACTATGGTATTGAGCAAGACATGCAAGCGGGACAAAATCCCTGGCTTTTGCTGATGTTCCCTTGCCTTTTGTGGTAATCCATTGTCTAGTCACTGAGTTCGCTGCGCTGCTCTGCCCCAGACCATTACAGTCTGGTGCAATTGCTGTTTTGGGCAGTTCCCTGTCTGAATCACAATCCTGGCTTTTGCATCTTGCATCAATGCCACTTTACAGTAACTCAATGCATGATGACTTTTTCTGGGAATTTCCCATCTATAAAGGCCTGCAACCTCCTGCTGCCTCACCTGTTCTCTCCATTGATAATTCCTCAGCAAACAATCTCTTGACAGAAATAGACCCGTTCCGGTTTTACAATCCCGCGGAGGTCAAGGAGAAGAAGGAGCGGCGCAGACACACAAAGCATGACACGGCTTTGGTGGAACCTGTGTCAGTGAAATTGTCTCTATCCACTTCACAGTTATTGTCCGGTGACACAGTTTTTGTCATCAGCACCATGAGCGACCACTCAGAATACACATTGTCTCCTGAACCTTGCGATCATCATCCAGGCCGATTAGACCCGATTGCGGAAATTTCACAGGTTGAAGGTCTTCCTTTGATTAAAGTGGAGTTGGGCCAGGAGATGGAAGTCAGTGCTATGAAGCAGGTCCCTTCTTATCTTGGATTGGGCGGGATTGTAAAACTGTACTTGAAGATGGAGTACATTATCTTGCTGGTCTCCCGAGCGAAGATAGCCAGACTTGTATCGAGGAGAAACAGAAAGGAGAAGTATCGAGTAGAAGACAGAATGGACATCAAGAATGACAAGTTGGCGCCACCCTATTGTGGACTGGGAACTTCGGGCAAGTCATCCATTCCCGTTCAACCTCAAAGCAATGCATTTCTGACAGCTTCTAGATGGTCTGATCAGACTGGACAAGGCGGTGAGCCCCGACGGCTTCATTGGAATCCTGTCCTCTGGGCGAACAGTGAAAAAGGTATCCAGCGGATATGAAGTGTCTGTCGAGATGACATTAGAAGATTTGCGAGACTTTGGAGGGTTGGATTTGTTGGAAATGTATTAGGGTAGTGGGAATTGTTGTCTGAGATCCAGAAACAGGTAGTTAATTGAGTCCAAAATCTGTACACCCTGGCACCAGTCTCCCCTCACACCTTTCTCGACAAAGCTACCAATGGCAGCTCCACCTATCAACCTCAATTGTAATCAAAGAGTTCAGAAGCCCTCCAGCACTTCAATCCATTCTTTGTAGAGTCTTCTCCACCTCAATGAAATGGCCATGGTCTCCTCTGACAATCCCGCCCGCTCTTCGAGTTCCTTCAATTTCACAGAAGGATCGGGATGTATTGTCACTCGGGCTTCCCGCACTCTCCGTAAATGCTGAAATGCATCCAAGTACAAGGGTAAGACGTTATAAGTGTTATGAATGTCTAGAAGGTGACTGCCGAATGATGCAACTGAAATATGGAGCTTAATATTGGCACCATGGAGTTGTGCTGCAATAAGCCTAGCGTTGCTGAGGGTTTCGTCGTGCTTTCCACGCCTATATATATCCATCGTGAAACGGAATTGTTTGAAACGCTGCCAGGAACCAGGTCGCACTGAGAGGCATTTTCTTTGCAAGATGTATATTCCTTCATGGTGTAAATAGATCTTGCATACAAAGTTTCGGTAGAGTATATCACTTGCTTCCTCGAAGATTTGACGATTCAGTCGCGCCATTTTCAGAAAACTGTAATATGTGTAGAATTGAACATATTGGCTCTGATAGTCATCAAGAATATATGAAAAGATCTGCTGACGAAGTTCAGTCGGTAGACGCAGTATGTAGCATGGCAGTGGAAAATCCGCGTGTTCAGAACAGAGTTGTCGTCTTTCGGACCAGGGAATCTTTTTGAGGCATTTGTGGTTGCCTCCAAGCGCTGCCTGACAAGAGGCTACAGTCTGTCCGAGTTTTTGGTGAATCCAGCAGATCGGGAGTCCGTGGGACGCTGGTACAATAGTGGCCCGATTTTTGCACGCACCGAAGGAATGTGTCAGGGCTGAGCACTGAAGAGACGTTTTCTTTTGTTCACAGGTGGTCTTTGGGTGTTGCCCGCCTCCTTCAGCTGACTTTCTCTTGCGTGCCCGTGTTTGACGTTTGACTGGAGGTGGTTGTGGCGGAGACAAGACCACTGCAAGTTGCTTGTTTCCCCATTCCCAACTTTGTTCCTTCCATCGGAGCTGTCTGACGCTGGGTTGGGGGCGGTGATTGAGCCTTTGATGGATTTGGACTTCTTGGGCTGGATGGCAAGCGGAACACTGAGGTGTTCATGGCGGGATTGAAGGAATTCTTCAGACATCTTGATTAACTCAGAAGTTTTGACGCAGTTATTGAGAGCATCATGAAGGAGCTCTTCATTCAATCTGTTGACTTGTGATTTAGGCAACAATCCATAACTTGTGGAGGAACCTTTAAATCACATGAAAATTTGAGACCCTTACTTAAACCATTCATTGGCACCGCGACACGTCTTGTGGCTCCCAGCACAGCCACGGGGTCAGCCACATGAGAATCACAACTCAGGTACGGAGTACGCTCACATTGTTGGAAGGCCAGCACATACTAACAGGCCGCAAAGTAGGTCATTATTGTCATCAGAGGATTTGATATATTGGGCCTCTTCACTCGCATTCAACATCACGGACTTTGATGGATGATGGTTGAAACTCCCTTTTCTGGGTATGACTGCTGGGTTGTTGTACTCTTAAACAATTTCGATTTGCGTCGGCGCAGCCGTTTCTGCTGGTTCTTGGCGTCAAAAAGCGACGCGCCGACGCAAGGCCTTCGGCCCACAGCCACCCCACCCAGCAGCCACGCACCAACCAGCGCGCCCACATGATCACCTGTGTATCGCGCGACGGATCAGCGTCTTGCTGTTGACCAGGGCCACAGATTTCGCGCGCAAGACCACCCAAAAACAGCTCCCTTCCAACATTCAGTGCTTCAGTCACCCACACCCAGTCACCCCACATATATATCGCCCGTGAAAAGTCGAAATTTGTATGTATTTTGAGGTGGCCGACTCGGTTGTGGATTACGTTAGCACTAGGCGCTGCTTATTAAGCAGTAATGAAGGTCTAAGCGCTCACCCAACCCACGAGGTTTGCCAACTAACATCACCGACATCAAATCCAACGCCATCACCTCTTTGAATCTGTATCAGCCGTGTCATCTTTGATTTTACTGCATTTGTATCGATGCTTCCCTCGCTTTTACATTTCATACCCCGGTTCGGACGATGGAAGCCCCTAAGCTTTTCCAATTCGAACTTTCCCCGGATACCACTGGCTCAAAAATCGAAGAAGAGACAATCCCAGGTTACGTCGCCGCGCGGTACTATCCCGTTCGCATTGGGGAGGTCTTCAATGAGAGATACCAAGTCGTTGGTAAACTCGGATATGGAGCAACTTCGACAGTGTGGCTTGCGCGGGACATGAAGTAAGATCCGATCTCCATAAAATTGTGTTAAATGCCTGAACTAAAACCATCTTCAGCCGCTGCAATTATGTTACCCTCAAGATATTCATTACATCTACATCCATGAGCCAGCAATTGGATGGCGAGCTCAATATGTACAAACGCCTGGAGCGAGGCTCGAAATCTCATCCTGGTCGCAAAGCTGTGCGGATGCTTCTCGACTCTTTTGATGTTAATGGGCCCACGGATAAACACAGATGCCTTGTACATCCTCCCCTATGGGAGAGCGTCTTGACCTTTCTTCGCCGCAACCCAATTCACAGGCTACCCGTTCCAGTCATGGCAACTGTACTAAAGTATCTCCTTCTAGCACTGGACTATTTGCATTCCGAATGCAAGATTATCCACGGTGACATCAAATCCGATAACATCATGCTCGGCATTGCTGATGATTCGGTTTTCACCCATTTTGAGGAAAGCGAGCTTCAAACACCCTGTCCACGGAAAGAACTAGATGATGGTCGCATCATCTACGAGTCCCGCCAACTCACAATGCCAAAGAACTTTGCCCCCCCTGTGTTATGCGATTTTGGGTCAGCCATGCCTGGAGATGTTGATGAGCATTTGGAAGATATCCAACCAAACTTCTATCGAGCGCCAGAGGTGATCCTCGAGATTCCATGGTCATACAGCGTTGATATATGGAACGCAGGCTGTGTGGCGTGGGATATGTTCGAAGGCGAGTTTCTGTTTACTGGACATGATCCGGAACTCCAGACCTACCGAAGTAGAGCACATCTAGCTGAGATGATTGGTCTTCTTGGGCCACCGCCGCCTAACCTCCTTGCTCAGGGTAGGCTGACGAGCAAATTCTTTTCAGAGGAAGGTAGGCAAACTGCTTTTCTCCCCTCCACTTTTCATTGCTACTTACATCCCTTTTCACCCTTCTCAACTCTTCTGCGTTCTGTCTAACTTATTTAGGCGAATTTTGTGCCGGAATTCCTTTGCAAGATCCAGTTCCACTCGAAGAGAGAGAAACTGCTCTCAAGGAACAACAGGAGGACAGGGAGAAGTTTCTGTGTCTGATGCGGAAAATGGTGCAGTGGGAACCGGGCAAGCGAAGCTCTGCGAAGGAACTTGTGCAAGATGAATGGATCCGTGCGCATTCATGAAAAGGAAAATGCCGGCCTTGGTTCAGCCTTTATCACAAATCTGGGCCGCCATCTCGGATCTCTTGAGAACCTGTGACTTGCTTTATTCAGTGAGGGATCAGAAGGTGAAAGAAACCCAAATGATGTGGAAATACTAGTATCTGATTTTGAATTTAAGACCTAGTCACATAAGCCATCAAAGCAAGAAGAACGATAGAAGAGCCTACGACCGGCATCCCGATAAAGCCGGCAACAAACTTATCCCCTGCAAACCAAGTTCTATTCCCGAGGTCCCTCTTCAGCAGCCATGTCCACGGGTCCTCCCTGCGTGGCCGACGTCGAATACTCGCGTTTATCGCCAACTCTGATGGTGCCAGTACCGTTCGCATAGATGTGATGGGTTCGAGCCGGCCCATTGGTAGGCTTGACTCGAGCGCTGATAATCAGCTCTTTATCTTTAGGGTTGTAATGAGATCGATGGATAGGGCTACTGCTGTCGTTGCGGTGCCTATGTGAACAGTCGTAAGTAGCACGTCCTAGTAGGCTGGGCAAAGGAAAGAGATATAGGAGTACTGACAAAATCTCGATAGATTCGATTTCGCCGACTTTCTAAGAGAGGTTTAGAGTACAGAATTTCATTATCGTTCTAGGATGTTGCGTACCTTGACGGCACCATTGGCCGCATAATGATCTACCGCCTGCCGGAACTCCGGCGTGAGAAGCTCCTTATCATAGCCCAACCATCTCACAAGGGTCCGAGCGGTTGAAGAGAATGCACGGGCCATAATGGTTGCTCCTTGGTGTATCGAGTAGAGAACTAGACGGATCAGAAGCAGAAGGATTTTACGTGAAATTGAAGATAACAATGCAGAGAGCCATCAGATCTTGTCCTGGAAGGATTCCAAACAGTTTATAACTGCGATTCTTGCCAGTTGTCGAGCTTGTAGCCGCCTTGGTGTGATGCGGAGGATGAATGTGATTGAAGAGCTGCACAGGCTGTTGGACCCAGCCTTCTCCACCCATGCTGCCAAGCATCACGGACCCGTCCATTTCCCGAAGTCATGACAAATGATTCGTCGCTGCTGTACATGTCAATCAACATGGTGGGGGGACGCGATTTCTGGGGACACTTCTGCACCTCGGGGGACGCGACATTGTGACAAGTACCTCCGGTCGGTCACTATCTGGTCCTAACTACTAGAGGGGGTGAGCAGCATGGGATGGGGGAGAGAGGTTATAATAGCCATATGGCAGAAAAGGCCGCTTGGCCTCGAGCACACGGGGTCAAACGACCATGTTCGAGCAGCCCGGTGTCCTTGACGCCCAGAAGGTCGATAGGGCCATATGGTCGACGGGCCCGCTGTCCTTGACGCCCACACGGTCGACAGGGCCATATGGTTGCCGGGCTCAGCGTCCTCGACGCCCACACGATTTCTTTTTTTAGACCTTAAGCAGGAAGAATCAGAGCAAACGACAGTCATTATGCCGTGGTTAGCCCATGGTTGCCATTACTCTACTTAGAAGCTTTTAAGGAACGCTTAACCTAGCGACAACAAAGATATCAAGAGTGAAGCCACAGATGCCAGTATTGCTTGAAAACTAGAGGATAAAGATTCTGTTGCATTTTATTGGTTTGACTATTATATCCCAAGCTCTGTTAATTCACAATATCAATATTCCTGAAGTGCCCTGCTGTCTTCCCTTTTGCTCTTCGACAATCCTCAGGTGATATGTGAAGTGGAAGAGGATACTGATGGGCCTGTTGATGTCAGCCAAAGCATCCACTCTGGGACTGGAGAATGTACTATTTGCTCAGCTGATAGTGGCTGATTCCCATTTGTGTATAAGGTGAAGTACTGATTGTTCACATAGACAATGATATAGACATCAGCTCCACATTTATTGCTGTATTCTGCACTCTTTCTGAAGAGGGTTTCTCTCTGCCCAAGTTTCTTTTTGGTTGATGTTTGATAATCTTCAACTTTTTTTTCAAGCTGTGAAAGGATCTCCAGTGGGTGTCAAGGACACCAGGCTGCTCGAACAGATGGTCATTTGACCCCATGTGCTTGAGGCCAAGCGGCCTTTTCTGCCATATGGCTATTATAACCTCTCTCCCCCATCCCATGCTGCTCACCTGCTCTAGTGCCAGGGGCATACCACCGGTCTCGTACAAGCACAGCATACTATTGATAGTTTTCCTATTAACTTCATCTCGCAGCTGTGAGTGCAGGCAATGCCCACTTAACCATCCACTCTGACTTGAGGATTTCCTCAGCTGTCGGTCGCTGTTCCGGCCGGAATGCCAACATTCGGCGCATCAAATCAAGGATAGCAGCCGTTTCATCTACTTCAAACACGCCCATTCCACGCTTTCGTCGATATCTTTGTATGCCTTCCTCGAATGCTTCATCAATTGGAGGCCACACATCCCGGTCTTCTCTTGGGTGTCCATCCTGGTTGAAGAACTGGCCCCGTTCGTCCCACCGCTCCCACCAGCTTGAGGGCATTGGTCCCAGCACATCAATCTGCTGAGACACAATCTCATCTGCAGTTATGAACTCACTACTGAAAATCGCCTTCATGCCAAGAATTTCCCAAATTGTTGTGGCCAGACTCCAGATATCTGCTGAAAATGATAGTGGAGACTGTGGTTCAAATCGTGCTTCCGGAGGCCGCATAGCTAATGGTGTATGGCAACTTTCCCCAAGGCGGACATTCAAGGCTGGCGAAAAGGCTTCACCAAAGTCGCTAAGAAGCACCTCAGCATCAGACAATGAGAATTCTTCTGCATCTTTACCAAGGTGTGGTGTATAACAGCAGTTGCTGGGACTTGGGTGGAAGCGGTTTTCCATCGCACCGTGTGACTGGGACTGCCTGCGGTTTGCCATATGTTTCATATAGCTGCTCGATGGGAAGCTGATCAAAGCTCGAAGGTAGTTTAACCAAGACATTGCGAAGATGGATGTCTAAATAAAGATGCACCAAATATTAGTTAAAAAGGATTTTGGTATCAAGAATTGCAATTGTATGAGACAAACCTCCATGAACATAGCCTTGTGAATGCATATATGCAATAGCTAGTGTGAGGCCAGCTGATAGTGCACGTGTAACTTCAAGAGGAAACAGGCGGCTGAAAGAGACCTCTCTAAGATTGCATCTCGCAGGAGTCATTGTGTAGCATGGATGAGTCCCATTGGGGCCGCGTAGCTCGAATTCATCAAGGGGCAATGGTATTGACTTGCGTCCTGGGTGTGTGGACAAAGACGATGGTTGTGGTACCAAGAGGGCCCGGAGAATTTTCGACTCATGCGGAAGCGAGTTCGCAATCCCAACTTTGACAGCAACATAGTGATTCAACCGAGTGTCTTTAGCTAGCCAAACCGTTGAATAGCCTCCAAAACCAGCTTATCCACGATGCGGTATCGCTTATGTAGCATATCCCCAATCATAATAGGATGATAACCCCTGAGCTTGTATTTTTCAAGCGATTCCGCACCATTGATCCAGTTGTATTGGACGTCATCTTCGCCATGTAGCATTGTGGAATAAGAAGATGAGAAGCTCAACCCGAACTTCTGGAAGCGACGAATGTATAGTGAGGACTTCGACAAGAAAACAGGGATGGAGAGCGAGCCATCTCAAGCTGATGTGGTGATGGTTGTTTGGTGTCAAGAGTGTGAAGAAACTGAGAAACAAAGCCCGACGCCTCATTCGCTGGTTTCCAGACTGACCAGCCCAAGCGCCCAACAACCCATCTGACCAGTCAAGTTTTCGTGCGGCTCGAAGTGACAGGGTGCGGATGCCTCCCCGCTCTTTTCCAGGGGGAAGGAAAGAATTCATAATGGGCAAGATGCGCCCTGTTTTCAGTCCCTTCAGTCCAATCTACAGTATTTGAGCTCCTGCAAGAGTGAGAGTGCTGTCTTCTTACATTAAGTTGGTTGCGTCACTTGAACCATGGCAGCACCAGGGGGGGTGAACTTTGTCAGATTCTTTTTCTACGCCGGCAACACGATGAGTGCGAGCCGAAAGAAGGCTCTTGTTGCCCTTGCCTATGCGACAGCTCGAGACCAAAAGCTGGCTCCTAAGGCGATTCTCATTCGGTTGGTCATACCCAGCTTTGCTTTTAGTGCAAGTGCTATCCAGTACTAACCAGACTGTGTATTAGATCTGACGTGCATGATACTACCACGGTCGCAGGCAAGCATGTCAAAGATACCAAAGGTTGGCATGGCACCTTTGCCTTCAAAGACGACAACCAGGTGGAGCGGGAATTCCATGTGGCATCGCATGGGTATACGAACAGCAAGGAGGATTTCAGCCTCAAGGAGGCAACACATACCCCAGAAAAGGAGGATAGCACTTCACGGGGCGGGGCTGGATCTGGGAAGGTTGTTTGGCCTGCAGAGCATCTTCTTGAGGAATATGTGGACAGTCCTATTGGTTACTCGCACCTTCCAGAGCAGAATTAAGAGCCAGGAAGCCATGTAGTTCCTCATTACCGCTGACATACCAATCCTGGAACCTTTTTCGGCTCCTCTGTACTTGAACGCAGCACAAGTAGAGATTGAGACCTTGAAGCGTTCAGTCCGAGTTGTATTTGACTTTGAATACCCATTTGCTAGAGACGACTGGGTGATTGGATGGTCCTTTTGACTAGATTCCAGGTTCCAAACTTGTCTCTTCGCATAGTGTAGATGTGCTCCATATTGCTCAGCATGAAAGTATGTTCTCCTTAGTGTTCACTTGATGATGCCAACAACTTTTACGCAAATAAGATTGCCGCTATTCATTCTAATATCATGGTGGCCCTGCTCCCCCCAGGACAAACCTTAAGCTTAAACTAGGAGTCTGTCCATCCTACTAGACTACGGGAATCGTTTGACCAGCTTACATTTTTCCTTCCTCGTGCTTGTAGCAGTCGCTGGCGACTGTTCCATCGCCTGAGCCCGGCGTAAGGACCACCGTTGCTGCAGGGAGGCCTTTGTCCGGCGTGGAAAGTGCTGCTCGATCTCTCACCAACGCCAACCCTGCGCCTTCATTTTGATAAGACGCTCTTCATCATGCCGGGTCCACCAAGATGGTTTCGTGCCCAGTTTCCCACGCAGTTCACTGTCACTCGTGCTCTGGGTATCTGTCATTGCTTCCTCGTCATCCGCGGAGGGTGCTGGGCCCGGTGACGGATCCCTACGGTATTCAAGAAGCTTCTGTGTGAAGGCGGACACCAGGGCTGAAATGTCTTCGGGGGATAACCATCGACAGCTCTCAGTCTGCGCGGCAATATTGGGTGACGATACATTGGTTAGCTGCATGTTCTGAGACTTTGACTTGGGCCTCCCACGATCCTTGACGGCTCGTGCGATCTGAGGCTGAGACCGATGCCGAGACGAAGATGGACATGATGTGGTAACTGTTGACCACGAGCTGATCTTGCGCCGCTTTGACACCGGCTTTTTCACTGAATCACTGGCGTCACTGCTATTCGCAGCGTAATCGTCGTCCGAGTAGTCAGAGGGATCGTGCTGGCTGCCTGTATCACTCTCGCCTTGGTCAGCAGCCGGCACGGCATGACCATGAGGATGGCGGTCTGGCCCAGCCTGAGAACGACGTCGCTTGTCCCTCGGCCCCTTGGATGCCGGAATCACGACCGCGACCATGGTCTGCATGGACCCAGCATCAGATGGCGGTCTTCTTCTCCTGAAAGGATATTGCCGCTGCCCAGTATTACGTGGAGTTGCACCAGTCACATCTTTCGGTCGCTCTGGTTCGATGCGGCGGACCACTGACGGGGAACGAGCGGAATTTGCACGCCCAACCCTGGCATTGGTCTGCTTCGATCGTGGTGGACGCTTCTATATGGGCATGTGAGAAAAAGACGGCCCCAGTGGGGAAAAGAAGCACAACATGAACTCACCTTGGCTTCCATGTGGTAGCTCTTGATATGCTTCTTCATCCGGGTGCTTGTCCAACCCTGACAAGGGCGGCTTCGGAGGCGACGCAGGGCTCAGATGTTCAGCACTGACAAGTGGTTCCAGTGGGCCGGCAGAGTCGGGAGTGAAAGGGTCCGCTGGTGAATCTAGAATCAGTTGACCCTCATTATTGTGATCCTGGCCCAGGTCATTGCCTCTCCTTAAGATGTCTAGAATGCAATCTCTGTTAGAAATACAATCAATTTTGATTTCTGTCAACAGATGGAGATATGCAGAATAAAGAACCCACCTGTAGGATCACTTGTCCCATTGGAAGAATGTTGCACACCATTCTCTCAGGTAGCAGTGTCGGCGGTCAAATCCACAACTGTCCTGTCACTATCGTCAAGGCCTTCCATCTCATGAAAGGCCTTGTCAAAATTGTTTGGCTGAACTGTTCGCGCCTGACTTTCAGGTTGATGACTGTCCTCAAATGATGTGCATTGAGGGGCACTGGCAAAGGGCCAATTAGGTAAAGATGTGCTTTTGGTGCAGAAGGGTAGGGCCAGAGTGATGGAGGGAAAGCATAGAGAGTGAAGAGGGAACTGGGACATGCAGGAAGCTGTGGTGAGGAAGGCAAAAGATAAGGATTTGGGGGTTTGGGAGGAAGTTTTGCAGAGGGAAAATGTCCATGAAGTTTTTGGATTGTGAGAGGTTTGGGGCAAGATGGAGTATAGTTGACAAACAAGTTGAAACTGAAAGGAATATGTTGCTCAACTGAAGAATGAAGATGACTTGCAGTCTAATACCACAGTGGATTTCAGTGGGAAGCTGGGAGTCTATATAGAAGCATCTGCTAGTCCTGCACCCACTGGCGCAACAGATGAAGCAGTGCTCCTTCCCCCCTTCCAAACAAACCTTCACACTGCCTCCAAGCCCTCCCAGCCCAGTCAAATAATGAGTGCACTTGTATCCTGGCGGGACACTATACCAGGACCGCACCATGTAATGCCAGAATGTTGTCTTGACAAGAAAGAGTGACCAAGCAGTGAGTTCCACAGTCACAATCTGCCAGTCACTGACCCAGATAGATGCTAAGGTTGGTTGAAATGACACATTTCAGGCCCAATGCCATGAGTGAAGACAAATCAGAAGCAATTCCTGCAATTGAATGAGACGACCGCTGCAGGGTGACATTGTAAGTCAGCCAGCCCTGATCTTGCAGGTGATGTGGCCCCTCGAGTCCCCATCACTCAACATGTGCTCCATATCCTGGCTGAGCCCCATCATCCACGCAGGGCTATTGGAGGAAGTGGTGTGTGACTTCAGCTGGATTACGTTGTGCTAAGTCGCATGAGACAAGCCGAGGCCACACTAACAGATTGTATCCGGAAATCAACTCACTTGGAACATCCTAGGCAGAACATGGGACTCATTCTATCACTAAATTTCCCACCATGATTTGCCGGTTGGAATATATCCGTCGTCTGCCTTCTCTAACAGGGATCGGGTCAGAGACCCAGAAGGGGCTGTACCACAATTTCCGGCACATCTCCACCCCAGCCCGAGAGATTAGGCGAAGTGGAGGGAGGGTGCAAGGCACAGAGTCATGGAACCAAACTCAAGGACTGACAAGGAAGCGCGTAGGAAGTGTGAAAATATGCCTGGCTTCCAAAGGAGGGGACAAAGCAAGAAATTAGAGGGCGCGAGAAGCAGTAGGATGGTAAAGACAGCGTTTGTTCAAATGCGGGAGCGTTCAATGGATCACACCAGGCCTGAGAGGCGGTTGATTCCGCGGCAATGAGACAGGGATCCGTGAGCGGGATAAAAAGGAGGGGGCTGAAACAGGGCGCTCAGCTCCGAGGATCGCCGGCAGTGAAGGACAAAGGAAGACAGGAGCGGGTGATGGAAAAAGAGGAGGAAGTGCGTGCACAACAGAGGGAAGATGGAGCAGCTTTTATAGTCGCGGCGGGCGAACGCGAGGTGACATCACAGCCGCCAGCACGGGCACCATCCCCGAATGGGCAGCGCTAAACCACAGCGGGCGATGCCTAACCCAAACAGGGCGGCGCTAAGCCACATCAGACGCGGAGCGCAAAACCGGCCGCGCTGACGCAAATCGAAGTTGCTCTCCCCACACTAACTACAACTCCCGCCTACCGCCTTTCATATAAGCAAAGATACCCCTTTCTATTTTCAATCTACTGTCATCCTGGAAATTTCCAAAAGACATTGCTTTGGAAATGCTGGGAAAGTTGTAAGTAATTGTCCATTTGCATTATTTTGAGTGATAAACTCCGCGCAGACTTCAAATAAATTTATAGAGGTATCCTTCTAGTTAATAAGTAGCCGCGCCATGGCAAGTGCAGGAAAACAGGAGCCCCACAATCACTCAATCTTATCTTCAGCCTCAGCTAGGAAATCTGTTTATTGTTGGGGACTCGGGTGCCTCAAGAAGACATCAAATTATGAACCACAGGAAACAAGAATAATGACAGAAACCTGCCATATGCAAAGAAGAGAACAGGTGGCAGGGAATGATTGATCTGATATCAGAGCAGGACAGCTCATCACATGACATGTCCTGTCAACCCACCCTTCTATTAGTGCTGTGTCATATCTTCTACTTTGCAATTTATTCCAGTCTGTCATTCTCCCATTCCAATCATTGCTCATTTCACTGCTCATCATGCTTATTTATGAATGTGAGAACTGTTCACACCATTTCAACACCCAGTGTGCCTGTGAACAGCATATGAACAACACAGATCACTGGTTGCCAGAGTTTGAGTGCGAGACATGTTCACATCCATTCAAAACTCAGCGTGCTTGTGAACAGCACATGGATGCTCTTGGGCATCAAGAACCCAAGGTCCCATGCGATGTATGTGGCAAAAGGTTCCACACACAGAATGCCGCCAACCAGCATATGAGAGACCTTGGCCACCAGAAGAACTACTGCAAGAATTGTCGTCTCTTGTTTCAGAATGGAAACAATCTGTGAATGGTAAGGTACCTATGTCAACAGTTTATATGCCAGCTATTTATGAGTGATATAGCATCTTAACTCCAGAATCCACCGCGGTGCCAGTGTCCCCTGCCATTTCTGCGGCAAGAAGTACACTTCAGCAAGCAGCGTTACTCATCACCTTGAACTGGGTTCTTGTCGCTGCGCCAAAGGGGTGAATCATACTTCCATCCTCCATGCTATACAACAACGTGACCCACATCACATCATTACCGACAAACAGATTGAATGGTACAAGGAGGATGTGTCAAAATACCTAGCCACAGACCTCGCATACAATGGTTTCTTCTGGGAGTGCTATCTATGTCACGCCGAATTTGGGACAAAAGGTGCTCTGAATGCGCATATCAACTCGCCCGCGCACAGTCAGAGGATGTACCATTGCCCAAAATGCAGAAAGAAGTTTAAAAGGCTCGCTGGGCTACTTCAAACAGCTCTGCCCATGAAAATCTGCTCGCAACACCAAAGTGTACCAACATGATTGATCCCGCAGATATTTACGCGATTCTTTTATTGGCGGAGCAGGTCTAGTTATCACATCCCATTTGATATGCTGCAGCATCCGCGTAGCAAGAGCTTGCTTTGGAGCCTACCTCACAAGATATATTGTGTATCCTTTTTTCATTCCCTGCCTTTGGCTTTTCAGCCCAGTCACCAGGCGTCGGCTGCTTCTACTGATACTCTATTGCACTGCTCAATTACTCTCGCCCTAGTTGGGGTACTTATTATCCATGTGCTCAGGTTTGTGGATATCTCTGTCCATATATAGTCTCAATCTGACTCATTTATACTAGCTACGCGAAGAAATTCAGCGCCTGCGTCAGGAAAATGAGCAACTTCACAAGGAAAATCAGCAACTTCGTCAGGAAAATAAGCAGCTTGATTATAGTCTTGATCTCCTCTGCAGTCGCATGCCCTCTGGTAACCCTGTTCCACCGGAGGAACATAGCTGAAAAGCTGGTGCTACAGCAACAGTAAGTTGGTTAATGGCAGAGTTGACATATGGTGGGTGGCAGGGAAGCACAAGAGGAAGAGCATGCAAGGAATGATACAGTGTTTGATGTAGGCATTTACCCATGTTGAACTCATCCAAGAATATCCTTAATATGCCTCTCCTGGAAACAAAGATCAAGACAAAATGAAGGTCAAGGAGAAATATGGAAACACAGGCAGCTACAAGCCAAAAGCCCCCAAGAGATGACAAAGAGTGACCAGGAGGCATGCGGGCCCGTGGCTGGTGCTGGTAGGAGATCCAGGAGTCAGTGCTATAATCACTAGTCATCCCTAATATGGGAACTTATTTGAGCACGGGGTTTCCAAAATGTGTGTCATACAGGTCTGGAATCAGAATGACTGTGTGGCCAATTATGACTTTGGACATTTTGCCGATCCAAAACATATTTTAAATATTATAGGTCATAGACAACATAGAAATAGATGAACAAGCAATTAAATTATACAGGATCAAACAGCTTGAACTAAGTCTCCTAAATAAAACCACCAATTTTCCAGACTATTAGTGCCGCTGTGCTGCTTCAGCTATGACTTTGAGAGTCTTCCTCACCACCCAAGGCCTTGTGAAGCACATTGTTTCTTGACTAACTAGTGAACTCAAGAAGAATATGGTGGCGTCAGCTCAGGACTAGGGCACATGCAAGGCACGAGCTTGAAGAC
>NC_089412.1:62500-65000 GCF_018416015.2 Coccidioides posadasii str. Silveira
ATACATGCTAAAAACCTCGACTTCGGAAGGGGTGTATTTATTAGATAAAAAACCAATGCCCTTCGGGGCTCTTTGGTGATTCATAATAACTTGTCGAATCGCATGGCCTTGCGCTGGCGATGGTTCATTCAAATTTCTGCCCTATCAACTTTCGATGGTAGGATAGTGGCCTACCATGGTGGCAACGGGTAACGGGGAATTAGGGTTCGATTCCGGAGAGGGAGCCTGAGAAACGGCTACCACATCCAAGGAAGGCAGCAGGCGCGCAAATTACCCAATCCCAACACGGGGAGGTAGTGACAATAAATACTGATACAGGGCTCTTTCGGGTCTTGTAATTGGAATGAGTACAATCTAAATCCCTTAACGAGGAACAATTGGAGGGCAAGTCTGGTGCCAGCAGCCGCGGTAATTCCAGCTCCAATAGCGTATATTAAAGTTGTTGCAGTTAAAAAGCTCGTAGTTGAACCTTGGGTCTGGCTGGCCGGTCCGCTTCGCGGCGTGCACTGGTCCGGCTGGACCTTTCCTTCTGGGGAACCCTATGGCCTTCACTGGCTGTAGGGGGAACCAGGACTTTTACTGTGAAAAAATTAGAGTGTTCAAAGCAGGCCTTTGCTCGGATACATTAGCATGGAATAATAGAATAGGACGTGTGGTTCTATTTTGTTGGTTTCTAGGACCGCCGTAATGATTAATAGGGATAGTCGGGGGCGTCAGTATTCGGCTGTCAGAGGTGAAATTCTTGGATTTGCTGAAGACTAACTACTGCGAAAGCATTCGCCAAGGATGTTTTCATTAATCAGTGAACGAAAGTTAGGGGATCGAAGACGATCAGATACCGTCGTAGTCTTAACCATAAACTATGCCGACTAGGGATCGGACGGGCAACTTTGAATAACCCGTTCGGCACCTTACGAGAAATCAAAGTTTTTGGGTTCTGGGGGGAGTATGGTCGCAAGGCTGAAACTTAAAGAAATTGACGGAAGGGCACCACCAGGCGTGGAGCCTGCGGCTTAATTTGACTCAACACGGGGAAACTCACCAGGTCCAGACAAAATAAGGATTGACAGATTGAGAGCTCTTTCTTGATCTTTTGGATGGTGGTGCATGGCCGTTCTTAGTTGGTGGAGTGATTTGTCTGCTTAATTGCGATAACGAACGAGACCTTAACCTGCTAAATAGCCCGACCCACGTTTGTGGGCCGCTGGCTTCTTAGAGGGACTATCGGCTCAAGCCGATGGAAGTTTGAGGCAATAACAGGTCTGTGATGCCCTTAGATGTTCTGGGCCGCACGCGCGCTACACTGACAGGGCCAGCGAGTACATCACCTTGGCCGAGAGGTCTGGGTAATCTTGTTAAACCCTGTCGTGCTGGGGATAGAGCATTGCAATTATTGCTCTTCAACGAGGAATGCCTAGTAGGCACAAGTCATCAGCTTGTGCCGATTACGTCCCTGCCCTTTGTACACACCGCCCGTCGCTACTACCGATTGAATGGCTCAGTGAGGCCTTCGGACTGGCTCAGGGAGGTTGGCAACGACCACCCAGAGCCGGAAAGTTGGTCAAACTTGGTCATTTAGAGGAAGTAAAAGTCGTAACAAGGTTTCCGTAGGTGAACCTGCGGAAGGATCATTAAAGTGGCGTCCGGCTGCGCACCTCCCCCGCGGGGGTTCGCGCGGTCCGTACCTCCCACCCGTGTTTACTGAACCATTGTTGCCTTGGCAGGCCTGCCGGGCCTCCGGCTGCCGGGGATCGCCCGTCTTGCGCGGCGTCCCGGGCGCGCGCCTGCCAGCGGATCAATTGAACTCTTATGTGAAGATTGTCAGTCTGAGCATCATAGCAAAAATCAAACAAAACTTTCAACAACGGATCTCTTGGTTCCGGCATCGATGAAGAACGCAGCGAAATGCGATAAGTAATGTGAATTGCAGAATTCCGTGAATCATCGAATCTTTGAACGCACATTGCGCCCTCTGGTATTCCGGGGGGCATGCCTGTTCGAGCGTCATTGCAAACCCTTCAAGCACGGCTTGTGTGTTGGGCCAACGTCCCCGCTTGTGTGGACGGGCCTGAAATGCAGTGGCGGCACCGAGTTCCTGGTGTCTGAGTGTATGGGAAATCACTTCATCGCTCAAAGACCCGATCGGGGCCGATCTCTTTTTTTTATTATATCCGGTTTGACCTCGGATCAGGTAGGAGTACCCGCTGAACTTAAGCATATCAATAAGCGGAGGAAAAGAAACCAACAGGGATTGCCTCAGTAACGGCGAGTGAAGCGGCAAAAGCTCAAATTTGAAATCTGGCTCCATGCGGAGCCCGAGTTGTAATTTGGAGAGGACACTTCGGGTGCGGCCACGGCATAAGTTCCTTGGAACAGGACGTCATAGAGGGTGAGAATCCCGTCTTTGGCTGCTGGACCGCGCCCATGCGAAGTTCCTTCGACGAGTCGAGTTGTTTGGGAATGCAGCTCTAAGTGGGTGGTAAATTTCATCTAAAGCTAA
>NC_089412.1:92500-119732 GCF_018416015.2 Coccidioides posadasii str. Silveira
GTTTTTAAAATAAAAAGTTTAAGTAGTTGAAAAAATCAGTAACAAAGATTTGTTTCTCAGAATAGAATAAATAATAGGTATAATGAAGTAAAAGTTAGAAAAATGTGGTAGTTTTCTAATTTCTAAGTTATTTAAAGATTAATATGTAATTATAATGACAACAGAAGAGTTTTTTGATAATTTTATTTAAAAACACAAGCAAGTTTGGATATATATATTTATATATTTGATGAATATTAAGATAAAAAGTATGACATCATAAAGATAAGCAGTAAAAAGAATTTATTATTTATAGTATATTTATAAAATTAATTATTATTATTATTATTCATTATAGTCTTAAGTAGTAAGTGACTATAAAGAATATTTACCAGCTTATCTGTAACAATTTATTTACTGTACATTGTAGAAAGTGAAAAAAGAGAAAAATTAAAGTATTTCAAGATAATATAAGATGTTTTTTCTCCACAACAGTCAAATAACACATACTATATAAAATTAATTTCAAAGAAAAACAAAATTCTTGTAGCAGTGTAATACAAATTAAAGAAATAAAGTTAATATATTGCAGTGTAATAATAAATAGTTTGAATTTTCAACACAATTGCAGAAAGAGCATATATTGGAAGAGTAGTCAGACAATCTTACTACATAACATCTGAAATATTTATAATCAACCTTTAATTAGCAAATAGTTGAGCATATTTTCTTATATAAAAAGACAAATAAGAGAACAAGCTATAATAGAGTAGTATAAAGATCTTTTTATAGAAAAAGCTTTGCAAACTACTACTTTCAATTCAAAATAAAAGTCAGATAGAAAGTATCAGCTCTTTCTATATCTAAGAAGATATGGTCAACTATTTGCTAATTAAAGGTTGATTATAAATATTTCAGATGTTATGTAGTAAGATTGTCTGACTACTGTTCCAATATATGCTCTTTCAGCAATTGTGTTGAAAATTCAAAGTATTTATTATTAGACTGCAATATATTAAGTTTATTTCTTTAATTTGTATTACACTGGTACAAGAATTTTGTTTTTCTTTGAAATTAATTTTATATAGTATGTGTTATTTGACTGTTGTGGAGAAAAAACGTTATATTAACTTGAAATACTTTAATTTTTCTCTTTTTTCACTTTCTACAATGTACAGTAAATAAATTGTTACAGATAAGCTGGTAGATATTCTTTATAGTCACTGAGTAGATAAGACTATAATGAATAATAATAATAATAACAATAATATGATGGTAGATGTTGAAGCAATTGTTACAATTAGATTTTAATATTATTAATATTATTATTATATATTATAGTATTATGTAGTCAGTGATTATAAAGAGTATGTAGCAGATTTTCTGATAGAATTTAGTTAGTATAGATTGTAAAAGATGAAAAATAGGGTTAATTCAAGTAGTTCAAGACAATATAAAATGGATTTTCTTGATAAAAGTCAGATAACAGATAGTAGACAATATTAAATTTCAAGAAAAGCAAATATTATTATAGTAATATAATATAAATAGAGAGAGAATAAATTCAAGTGTTTGGTTCCAGCAGTATATAGATTTTAATATTAATATATAAGGCAAATAGTGAGTAAGACAGCAGATGCAAAAGTTGATATATTATAACAAAAATAGAGTGATTTTCAGCAGGTCAGCAAGAGAATTTGAATAAGAGTATTTTCATAAGGATATAAGTAATGGTTATGGAGTTATGGGCAAATATGTAGTTGTAATAGAAATTTAAAGTTAATTGGTGATATTTTCCACATAGGGTTGATACTTGTAGTTGTAGTCGTATTCGTATTCGGATTTCCTGTCGTATTCGTATTGGGATTGTAGGGTTAGGGTTCTGCTAGGTACTGTGGTGGATTCAGCGCCGTCTATAGGCCAAATACTGACTAAAACATAACATCCAAAAGTTGATATATTTTAACGAAAATAGGCTCATTCTAACCGGCTCAGCGAGACGATTCGAACGGTGGTACTCGCATATCCATATGATTGATGGTTGTTGAGTTATTGGCAAATATGTGGATGTAACGGAAATTCAAATTGGGTTAGCGTGAAAAATGACGCTAACCAAATTCGTAATTTCCGTTACATGCCCTTTTTCTCCACAACCAATAGGCAGTTTCAATTAAGAGTACCACCAAAAGAATCCTCCCAGTGAGACCTTTCTGGTATCCAAAAATTTTGAATCAATTCCGTCTATTGAGGTTGCAGGAGGTGCATGATGTTGTGGTGAATTTGGTGATGTTCCTGTCGCGGAATTTTGTTGGGTTGGAAAAATAATTATCCGACACCAACCTCAGACCAACAGTTCAAGTGTGCTACTAGTGATTTACCAACAGGCAAAGCTGACGACGGTCAAAATTGACGACGGTCAAAATTTACAACGGTCAAAATGACGACCAAAATTTACAACGGTCAAAATTGACGATGGTAAAAATTGACGACCAAAATTTACAACGGTCAAAATTGACGGTCAAAATTTACAATGGTCAAAATTGACGGTCAAAATTAACGACGGTAAAAATTGACGACCGTAAAAATTGACGACCAAAATTTACAATGGTCAAAATTGACGACCAAAATTTACAATGGTCAAAATTGACAGTCAAAATTGACGACAGTAAAAATTGACGACTGTAAAAATTGATGACCAAAATTTACAATGGTCAAAATTGACGGTCAAAATTGATGACCGTAAAAATTGACGACCGTAAAAATTGATGACTGTAAAAATTGACGACCAAAATTTACAATGGTCAAAATTGACGGTCAAAATTGACGACCGTAAAAATTGACGACGGTAAAAATTGACGACCAAAATTGACGATGGTAAAAATTGACGACCAAAATTTACAACGGTCAAAATTGACGGTCAAAATTGACGACGGTAAAAATTGACGACAGTAAAAATTGACGACGGTAAAAATTGACGACCGTAAAAATTGACGACCAAAATTTACAATGGTCAAAATTGACGACCAAAATTTACAATGGTCAAAATTGACGGTCAAAATTGACGACGGTAAAAATTGACGACCAAAATTGACGACGGTAAAAATTGACGACGGTAAAAATTGATGACCAAAATTGACGACCAATATTGACCGCGAAACTTGACAGTAAAAATTGACGACCAAAATTGACAGTGAAAATTGACAACCAAAATTTACAATGGTCAAAATTAACAGTCAAAATTTACAACAGTCAAAATTGACGACCAAAATTTACAACGGTCAAAATTGACGACGGTAAAAATTGATGACCAAAATTGACGACAGTAAAAATTGACGACCAAAATTTACAACGGTCAAAATTGACGGTCAAAATTGACGACGGTAAAAATTGACAATGGTAAAAATTGACGACGGTAAAAATTGACGACCGTAAAAATTGACGACCAAAATTTACAATGGTCAAAATTGACGGTCAAAATTGACAACGGTAAAAATTGACAACCATAAAAATTGACGACGGTAAAAATTGACGACTGTAAAAATTGACAACCAAAATTTACAATGGTCAAAATTGACGACGGTAAAAATTGACGACCAAAATTGACGACGGTAAAAATTGACGACGGTAAAAATTGACGACCAAAATTGACGACCAATATTGACCGCGAAACTTGACAGTAAAAATTGACGACCAAAATTGACAGTGAAAATTGACAACCAAAATTTACAATGGTCAAAATTGACGGTCAAAATTTACAACAGTCAAAATTGACGACCAAAATTTACAACGGTCAAAATTGACGACGGTAAAAATTGATGACCAAAATTGACGACGGTAAAAATTGACGACCAAAATTTACAACAGTCAAAATTGACAGTCAAAATTGACGACAGTAAAAATTGATGACGGTAAAAATTGACGACGGTAAAAATTGACAACCGTAAAAATTGACAACCAAAATTTACAATGGTCAAAATTGACGGTCAAAATTGACGACGGTAAAAATTGACGACCAAAATTGACGACAGTAAAAATTGACGACCAAAATTTACAACGGTCAAAATTGACGGTCAAAATTGACGACGGTAAAAATTGACGACGGTAAAAATTGACAACGGTAAAAATTGACAACTGTAAAAATTGACGACCAAAATTGACGATGGTAAAAATTGACGACCAAAATTTACAACGGTCAAAATTGACAGTCAAAATTGACGACGGTAAAAATTGACGACGGTAAAAATTGACGACCAAAATTTACAATGGTCAAAATTGACGGTCAAAATTGACGACGGTAAAAATTGACGACCAAAATTGACGACAGTAAAAATTGACGACCAAAATTTACAACGGTCAAAATTGACGGTCAAAATTGACGACGGTAAAAATTGACGACGGTAAAAATTGACAACGGTAAAAATTGACAACTGTAAAAATTGACGACCAAAATTTACAATGGTCAAAATTGACGACCAAAATTTACAATGGTCAAAATTGACGGTCAAAATTTACAACAGTCAAAATTGACGACCAAAATTTACAACAGTCAAAATTGACGACAGTAAAAATTGACGACCAAAATTGACGATGGTAAAAATTGACGACCAAAATTTACAACGGTCAAAATTGACAGTCAAAATTGACGACGGTAAAAATTGACGACGGTAAAAATTGACGACCAAAATTTACAATGGTCAAAATTGACGGTCAAAATTGACGACGGTAAAAATTGACGACCGTAAAAATTGATGACCGTAAAAATTGACGACCGTAAAAATTGACGACCGTAAAAATTGACGACCGTAAAAATTGATGACCAAAATTTACAATGGTCAAAATTGACGACGGCCAAAATTGACGACCAAAATTTACAATGGTCAAAATTGACGGTCAAAATTGATGACGGCCAAAATTGACGACCAAAATTTACAACGGTCAAAATTGACAGTCAAAATTGACGACGGTAAAAATTGACGACGGTAAAAATTGACGACCAAAATTTACAATGGTCAAAATTGACGGTCAAAATTGACGACGGTAAAAATTGACGACCGTAAAAATTGATGACCGTAAAAATTGACGACCGTAAAAATTGACGACCGTAAAAATTGACGACCGTAAAAATTGATGACCAAAATTTACAATGGTCAAAATTGACGACGGCCAAAATTGACGACGGCCAAAATTGACAACGGCCAAAATTGACGACGGCCAAAATTGACGACCAAAATTTACAATGGTCAAAATTGACGGTCAAAATTGATGACGGCCAAAATTGACGACCAAAATTTACAACGGTCAAAATTGACGACGGTAAAAATTGACGACCAAAATTTACAACAGTCAAAATTTACAACGGCCAAAACTGATGATAATCAAAATCAATGGCAAACATTCGCAGTCAATTTCCCTGCCGCATCAAGCAAATGAAGAAAGATAAACAAGCACAAAATCTTGAAATTAGAATCAATTTCCATCTCTGCATTAGCTATTGGTTTTTGAATTTCACTGTTGGTGCTGCACTACCAGAATTGATATGGCTGAAGTAGCTGCTCTTCATGATTTGCTTGTGCCCATCTGTCCTGTTCCCGCTGTGCACGTTGACGTATCCATTCAAATTCTCTATCAACAACCCACGTAAGTAACTCAGCTGTTGAGAGGGTCTGCCTCATGGTCACCAGCTCTTGATCTTCTTCTTCAGTCATGGGCATTCCATCCTCTGAGTCCTCATCAGAGTTGATGTTATAGATATCTGGCATTGGCTGGATGGAGCCGGCCACCTCTGGAGACACTGCTAGTGTCTTTTCTCTTCTCGCCTTCTGCCGTCGGTCCATCATTGCCTGCACAAAAGGCCATTTGAAGTGGAAGGGAGCAGTTGAACCAGGAAGTTGGTGCTTGAAGTGGCATCTGTTCCCTTGGGGACAATGAAGGTACTCTGCCTTATACCCATTCTCTCTCCATTTCCTAACACTGGCTTCAAAAAACCGGCACGGTGTTTCCTTTTGACATCTCAGATACTGCTTGATTGCGGCCGAGTGCTCGTCTTCAGTAAGTGGCCACACTGAGGCCATCACAACAAAATAGATGGGGGAACAACACAGTGGGCAACATTCTCTGTTTTTGAGCAGATCATTGCCTGGTACCCAGGGCAATCCATTCTTGTCCCATTCTCAAATGGTTGTGATGCACTCTGTGGGCCTCCATCAGCATCAGTGTTGCAACAAGCACATCACCAAACAGAGTCTCTCACCTGGACAAATGTGATGGATGCAGTTTGATAGTACTGGAAAGATTGTGGGTATTGTTGTCTCCCTGCAGACAGGACACTCATACATGTGGCCTAACTCTGTGCTCCAGTCAGCCCTGGTCAAGAAAATTGCCGCAGGATAGAACTCTTGAGCCCATACCTTTGCCACACTCATCCTGCAAGGCGCGTCCCTTTTCTGCTGGAACATGTCTGAACCAGCATTTTGTTTCTTGAATGCAGTTCCCCCTCAGCCAGAACTTGCAGTGGGCTATCTTCTTTTTTTTAATTTCACTTGGGGTGTCACCCCCAGATGCTTGTGTTGACAGGCTGTGCTGGAACTTGCAGCAGTCACCAAGCTGGCATTTTCTATGAATCCAGTATCTGCAGCTCATGCTGCTCGGCTGCAGCACCTGGGCGGGCAGGCAGGCACTTAGTGAAGCAATGAAAATGTGATAGAAGCTGGATCAGCAGTGGTTGGCAAGATATTGTGGGGCAGGCCTCAGATGGCTTTTTGATGTGTAGAATCAAGAAGAGACTGAGGAGCAAAAACAATGACAAGTCACCAATCACAGCAAATGGCATTCCCCATGAGGGTCCAATGCAATCACAGGGTCAGGGGGATCCTGTAATGTTTACATTCTCTTCACATCAATACTTCACTTCAGGCTTTGCTTCTCACCCACAACATTTCTGATTCTGACAACCTTCTCAACCACAATTGCATTGACTTTGAAATCTCTTGATTGTCCCTTCCAGTATTCCATAGCTGCATTGTAAGTTCAGAACACCCATCACCCACTTAAGCATTGTAAGGCACCAAGATCAGGGCTGACTGAACATCTGAAGGTGCTGAACCACTGTCAAGAACTATTATGAGAGATTGAGCAGCCATCCAGCATCAAGGATCATGTGTCACAAAGTCAAGATCCTGCTTCATTTTGCAAAGATAGTAAAATTCAAAAAGTTTTGCTCTGCCACTGCCTCATTTCTGCATGACATCAGATCAAGAAACACTGACATGATATTTCTCCCAGTACAACATGATAATAATGAATGAGACTCATGCCAAAGCCATGCTTGGCTTGACAGTGGAGGAGCTACTTGATCTGAAAAAGGTCATGCAAGAGCTTCATGATAAGGAGATCCAGGGTCTTATCCATCAAGTGGTAGCTAAGAGGGTGCTGAAGGAGAGCTGGATTGCTGTGGTGGAGTGTGCCATTTCTCAAGGGAGCTTTGCCAACAAGGTCCTGCAGGCCTGGGAGAGCAAGTCTAACCATGAGAATGTCTGTGGGGTGCTTGTGTGGCTTCTTATGCAGGTCCAGTACCAGAAAACAAGGCAACAGCAGTACAGCATCCAGCAAGATTCATCCCCTGAGCCTGTGAGCCTCTGGATTTCCTCATCAACACCTGTTTGGCAGCCATTGTTGGCTACAGCTGCCTCCAGACCAACATCTTCCCTCTCCGCACTTGAGTCTCTTGAGACCTGTCCCACTATGTCAAGCACTCTGTGGTATGTGCCGGGTTTGGCCAAGCCTCTGACACCCGTGGCCAAAGAACTCTACTGAGCCATTATCTTCATCAGAAACACAGTCTCTGGCTCTGTGTTGGTCTGTCAGGTTAATGAATTGCTGTCACATCACATGCTAGACAGGCAGGGAACACTCTCTGAGGAGGATTGGACAGAGTGGCAGAGTATTCTGACTGCTGACTGTGAATTTTGTTGTGACTCTCAGATCATCAAGAGCCCAGATGAGCAGGTCACCATCATCAACAAGCAACTGTGGCAATCAGTGTGTGTGATGCAGCTGGAGGAGATTCTGAGTAAAGGAACAGATGGATCTCTGACCCTCAAGTTTGTGATCACTGCCCGGGACATGGAGCCCACCCATACACATGAAATTCAAAAAAGACAAATTGAGTCAGTCACCAGCCCCAACAATGATGGGAACATGTCTGAAGGCCCAGAGACAGAGTTCTTAGATGATGATGGGCACCATGATATGCCTGCAATCTGCTGACACCAGATCATCACATGCTTGCCATCTCCTGCCACACTGTCTTTCTCTCATCCCCTCTCTCAACACAATCAAGACAGTCCCCAGGACAGCATGCGCGTGGACACAACTGTTGATGAGCTGCATTGTGACCGCGAGGATGGCTTCAATGGAATTGATAGCATGGCTAGCCACCCAGACACTCCAATGGACTTGGACACTGTGATAGATCCACCAAACCCAGGCACTGTGCCCACTGCCTCCACTGAAGCTTAGGATCCTCAGGATGGCCCAACCCAGGTCATGGATGACTGTGAATGTGACTCCACACCTGCACATATTGTGGTTGAGTGGCTGGTTTCAAGAACAACATCAGCACCAACCAAGGATAGTGAAATTCAAAATGAATACCCGCCAGCTTCACCCAGTGAAATTCAAAAAGAGTGCTGCTCCCTGGATGTTGAGATGATCAATGGTGACAACACTTTACTCTTGGACACAGGTTATGAGTTTCTTGACAAGGTGACACAACTGGGACCTGAGCCACAAACCAGTGATGAGGGCAACACTGAGCAAGTTGACCTGGCAGAACTCATCAAGCCTGGCAGATTTTGATGTGAGCAGATGGACAGCCAAACATGGTGGGATTTCACCAGTTTCTTCATGCTCCTGCAGAATGAAAATGACGGCACAGACCCAATCAGGAAGATTCTTATCTGTGGCATGCTGCAAGACACTCCACCCCACCAGCTGTACTGTGCATTCTGGATGCTTCTCAAGGATCAAGGATTAGAGCAAGGTGGATTCATTGCTGATGAGATGGGGATTGGCAAAACCATGGAGGTGATATTGTACTTTGTCCTGGGTGCCTGGATCATCTACAACTGCCTGCACATCAAACAGTGCTGTAAGGATCCAGCAATGGCCAACAAGCACCTCCCTGTGGTCATGGATACAGAAGAAGAACACAAGGGTCCAAAGCAGCATCATCTAAGATGTCCCTCTCAGGATATGTTCCCCATTCTGTGTGCCTGTGTTCTGGACAGAGTGACTGCATGCTGTCTGAGTCAACTGCTGCAAGGTGCAATGCTGGTGGTAGTGCTCAAAGGTCTCCTTCTCCTGTGGGCGAGAGAGTGGGCTGACTCTATCCCCGGTGACTCAGGGAACTGTCTGAAACTGAATCTCTTCATTGGCCATAGAGACTTGACTCCCACAAAGGTTGGCAACTTGGGCCATGCATTCATACAGACTGCACAGCATGTGATGCTGAGACAACATGATCTGGGTCCCCAGCAGTGTTATTGGCACATGTTCCTGACCACCCTGGGCTTGCTCTCCAGCCGTGTGATGATACCCCTCCATGACATTCAGAAACAAGATGCCCAGCAATTGTGATGGCGAGCTGTGATCCGAGATGAATGCCACCAGGAGAAGGGCTTTGACAGCAAGACCATCAGGCAGTTTTGAGAGATCAACTCAGCTGCAGGGAAGCAAGGCTACACCCCAGTCACCTGGCTGCTCTCCGGGACACTGTATGATAAAGGACTGACAGACATGCTCTCCTGGATGATGATACTGGCCACTGCTGGATGGGAAAATGACGCCAGACTGCAATTTGCCCAACATGATCAATGGAAGACTCTCTCAGCCAGAGTGCAGCTACTGATCAGCAAGAAGCAGCTGTTCAGAACAGACCAGATTGAGTTCTGGTCAGCAGCACACCAGTTTGGTCAGGTGCTCAAGTGTCTGATGATTCACTGCACCACCAAGACAAGTTGGTTCAACAAACCCATCATGGAGCTGCCCCCCAACTGCCATCATGATGTCCTCTGCAGCCTAGAGCCCAAGGTCAGAGACAAGCTCCAGCAGCATGAGGAGTGTGAAATTCAAAAACTAAAAGACAGCTACATGAGAAGCTTGCAGGAATGGAAGAAGCACAGTCAAGAATCTAAATCTGAGCTTTCCAGCCAGACTTTTTTCAAGAAGTCGCACATAAACTGGATCATTGCCATCTTTCCAGCCCTTCTGGACCTCATGAAGACCGAGCAATGCGAGCTCAAGCTCATCAACAAGGAGATGATGGAGAACAGGTGGCATGCTGGTGGGGACAAGGAGGCACTGTACATTCATGCAATTGATGCCCTGGCCAATTCCAGCTCCAAGTGTTGTGTGATTCAACACATCCTGCAGGGCATGGGGAGAGACTATTGTGGGCACCCAGAGAAGATTGTTATCCTGACAGAATTCCCCCGCGTGGTTCACATGCTTGAGATGGTAGGTCGCCGTGTCCCCTTTCCTTGTGTTTTCTTTCCCGGCTAACTTTCCACACAGTGGCTGCAGAAGCAAGGCTACTGCATTACAGCAGTCTATAGCAGTATGAGTGTTGAGGACCAAGACATGTGCATCAATGCCTTCAATCAGGACCTGCCACTGCCTGGAGGTGAGACTGATGCAAGTCCAGGTGTCCTGATCAGCATCCTGGAGATCCTAGGCGTGGGCTACACCTGTGTTTGTGCCTTCCAACTTATCCTGCTGAGCCCGAGCTGGTTGGAGAGGGATGAGGCTCAAGGCAAGGCACACATCCACCACTACAGGCAGATGAACGAAGCCACGTACACCTACTGCCTGGTGTGCAGAGATGTCCAGGTCAAAAGCAACATCCTTGACCAGCAGGCAATGTGGAAGAGTTTCAATGAACTGGCCATGTCACTGCAGAGAGAGGTTGGTATAGTTCCAGACATCATTGATCTGGATACAGTATGAGGCCTGGCGTGGCTGTGTGGCCGTGAAATTTAAAAAGAAACACCCAAGGATCATGCAGCACTTCTGTCAAGATGACTGGGTATTATTAGGGATATATGGAACAACCATGACTGTTTGCTCTAGACCATTCATTCTGCAGAGTTGAATAGATCAGTAGTTAGGTCTAATCAAAGCAATTTTAGCTGAAAGCCATCCATTGTATCTCCCACTGTAGTCATGTCCATGCTGAATACTTGGCAGTCAGATGCGCTGATGAGCCTTCAGCCTGGTGACAGTGCGACTGGCTAATATTAGCATCCTACCAAGTTTGTGCCAGCATATCCACTGATGCCATTGAGGCTGTTGGTGGGGCGCGCGTGGCCTTTCATCCAAGGAGAGGATCCCCTCGCCCAGAGATATGCAAGATGTGTCATGACATGGCAATGCTGAGTCTCTTTTGCCAATCTGGAGCTTGAGATGCTGCTGAAGCTCCACAGTCTTTGAGCATGGCACAGCAGAACATCTGAATGTGTTTGATTTGGGGTGCTTATGGTGATGCTGGCTCTTCCTGATCAATCCTAACTGCTGATGTTGGCCACCAACATCAGCTAACACCAATACCAACTGGAACACAGTTCCTCCAAAGCATGAGGCCACAGACTATTGGCTGTGAGTGTTGACCACCAATTTCTACCATCAATTTTCATTGTCATCAATTTTGACTGACGGTTTTCAATGAGCTGAACCTGTTGCGGATGCACAAGATGTGTTTTAATCATTGAGTTTGGCTGTCAATTTTGACTGTCAATTTTCGCTGTCAATTTTGGTCGTCAATTTTCGCCATTGTCAATTTTGACCGTCAATTTTTACCGTCGTCAATTTTGACCACCGTCAATTTTGACCGTCAATTTTTACCATTGTCAATTTTGACCATCGTCAATTTTGGTCGTCAATTTTGACCGTTGTAAATTTTGGTCGTCAATTTTGGCCGTCGTCAATTTTGACCGTCAATTTTGACCATCGTCAATTTTGGTCGTCAATTTTGACCGTCAATTTTTACCATCGTCAATTTTGACCATCGTCAATTTTGGTCGTCAATTTTGACTGTCAATTTTCGCTGTCAATTTGGTTCGTCAATTTTGACTGTCAATTTTCGCTGTCAATTTGGTTCGTCAATTTTGACTGTCAATTTTCGCTGTCAATTTTGGTCGTCAATTTGGTTCGTCAATTTTGACTGTCAATTTTCGCTGTCAATTTTCGCTGTCAATTTTGGTCGTCAATTTTGACCGTCAATTTTCGCTGTCAATTTGGTTCGTCAATTTTGACTGTCAATTTTCGCTGTCAATTTTGGTCGTCAATTTTCGCTGTCAATTTGGTTCGTCAATTTTCACTGTCAATTTTCGCTGTCAATTTTTACCATCGTCAATTTTCACCATCGTCAATTTTTACCATCGTCAATTTTGGTCGTCAATTTTGACTGTCAATTTTGACCGTCAATTTTTACCGTCAATTGTTACCGTCAATTTGACTGTCGTCAGGTTTGACTGTTGTCAATTTTGACCGTTGTCAATTTTGACCTTCGTCAATTTTTGCTGTCGTCAATTTTGGTTGTCAATTTGGTTGTCAATTTTGGTTGTCAAGTTTTACTGTCAATTTTGATCATTGTCAATTTTTTACCATCAATTTTGACTGCTGGTTTCCATTTGCAAACATTGACTGCAAGATGTATTCTCTGAATTGGATGACAGAAGTCTGTGTTTTATCATTTGCACTTCTTCCCTTCTATAGATCTGTTCTCTTCAGCTTTCCCAGGAGATAGAATTATCTTGAATCCACTACACTGTCTTCTTTTACTCTCATTCTGATGTTTTCAGCATGGTATTTCCTGCTACTGTGATTTGCTAGTGGATGCATATAATCCAAGCCAGAATTGCCAAATTTTATGCAGCATGTCTGGCAGTTGCTTCACAGACAAAGTATCTGATCAGCTTGGAACAACTATTTCTCTAAGTCAGCTCAATAGGCTGCTTCCCTCCTGCCGCACTGTATATGAAACCTTTCCCAAACCACCTCATTGAGTCCATAGCACTTGTCCAAGCATGCTAGGGTGCCTGGAAGCTATTCTCATTCTTGTTGTCTTAGCCGCCCTCGTGCAATTGATTTCAGGTGCCGGTCACTTAGGTGAATCTGACAGTAGTCATCTGGTACTGGATCACCTCTCCTGTGGTCAAATGTTAGTTTACAAGACCAGACTGCCCCATACAGAAGGCCACTGCATACCTCATAAGGCCAATCTTCACATTTTGCATCTGATCCTTAAGATCCACCTGTGTATGGTTCCACAGCCTGGGCTTGGGCATCTCCTTGTCCAGCTCTTTGATCAAAGCCCAGTTGTTGCCATGCCTCTTCCACAGCTGCACCAGCCTTGCAGTCTCTTCAGCAGACCATCTTGTTCAGATGCATGGCCATCTGCAATGCCTGCTTCTGTAATTTGCTCTTCTTTCTACCATCTTCTCCACACATCTGATCTCTCTCTGCTGTCTACAAAGCAAGTGTTCTCTTGAACCCCTCTGCACTGAGTTGTTGATGTGATCCCATCCATCCAGATCTGCATCCAGGTCTGAAGTTAATGTCAAGTATGCCAATGAACCAATTGTGCTTGATTGTTGATAATGGTTTCTGGAATAGCTGGTGTCAGCATCAGAAGAGTTGTCAGTCAAGCAGGAGAACTGTCTCTGTCTCTCTCTCTCTCTGTGTGGTGTCTGGGTTGGTGTTGACACTTGAGAGCTGCTGAGCAAGGGGCTTGATTGTTTCTCAAAGCAGCTGTTCTCCAAGACTGAGCTTTGGCTCAATCTAGATGCCTTTTCTTTTCTATTCTCTTGACAGATTATCTCTGAGTGCCTGCTCTCCTGATGTGAAATGGAATTCTTTGAAGCCAAAACCTCTTCTGGTGTTACTGATTGAGAGCTAGATAGCCATTGGTTCTGGCTTTCCAGATTAGGCTTGCTGTGGTATGGTGTATGTGCAGGAACACTCATGGGACTTGGAAATAGTGTACTCTTATTGAAAGGAGTGGTTTGGGCAAGATCTTTATCCAGAACCACCTGTTAATAGATGCTATATATAGAATTATAAGGTTCAGGGCTGCCACTCACCATCTAGAGACATGTTTCTTGACAGAGAACTGTTCAACAGTGTGTGTTGACTGCTTCCTGCCATTACTGATGGCATGGACTGGGGCTGATTTAATGTTCTTCTTGCTTTTTTCTTTGAAGTACAGTGAAAGCACTGGGGAGGTGTGGCTCTGTCTCTGTGCTGGAAGATTGTGGCTGGGTGCTGGAATGTCTCTGAGCTACCATGGTCAATGGCAATTCATTCAACAACTGGAAGGACAGGGAAGGGAAGAGAAGCAACCAGAATAAAGTCTCAGACTACCAAAGAGATAACCTGAGATGGTTGTGATAAAGCAGTAGAGAAAACAGAGCTTTGATTGTAGGCTCAAAGTTGGCAGAAGAAAGAGACTGACATTTTTAATAGATTTATAGGCTTGAGATAATCAGGGGAGTGGCATTTCTGATCTATCACAAATGTTCATTTCACCCAGTAAGCCCAGCCAAAATCTTACCCATCTCAAGATTCTGGCTCAGACACTTCAGGTTCAATGTTATCCCAGCACATTCTCTGCAATTTCTCCACACAGCAAGCACATTGATGAAACACTCCAGTCAGCATGGGCTGTGGGCGGCCATGCAAGTATGCAACTGAGAGGGACACAGTTCAGGCATGAGTGCAAGCATATCAAAGGTGACAACAGCAGCAGCAAGAACTCACATCAGCAAGCACATCAATATTGTTTCAGAATATCTTCTTGACCTGCAATCCCCAAAGTGGGGCTGGTCTTTCCCAGCCTGTTGAGGATTTGCTCTATGTGTTTGTGGACCTACAGAATACTCTTGACACAGTGCCTGTTGAGTGTGGAAGCTCTGAGCCACCAGGCATGATTAAAGAGGGTTTGCTTGAGTCTGAGTCTGATGAAATAGAGCATGAGAGTCCTCCATCACCAGCAGAATCCAGCAGCAGTGAGAATGGTCAGTTGTCTGCAACAGGATAAGATGACCAAGCATTTTAAACCTCTAACTACATTCTAGATCCAGCACCACTGCTAACATCTTCAGGCCTGTCCAGCCCTGGTACACCAGGGCCAAGGTTGGACCATGGACCCTTCCTGCCCACAAATACAGTGGAATCAACAGAAGAAGATAACACACTTGCACAGGAGCTGGTGGCACAGCTGCAGACCCATCATGGGTGCTCTACTGAGGCTCATGCTGCATCAGAGCCACTCTCCATGCCAACAGTGTCTCTCTCACAAATGGCAAGCTGGGAATGTCCAGATGTCTTAGAGCACGCCAGCATGTCTTCCTATTCTATACAGTGGGACACCATCCTGCCAGTTCATCAGCACCAAAGGCTATACAGTGGAATATCTGCATCAGTAGAGTCTTTAGTCCATGAGGAAGTGCCTTCATGCCCTGCAACCATTGATCTGGAAGGTGATACCATGCTGATGCCAGCATCCCTGCATGCCATGATTGACATTGATAGTGCTGGTGGTCTGGCCTCAAGTCTCACAGTGGCCTGTGAGGGGTTCCAATGGAAAGTCAACCAGTCTCTGATGAGCAACCTGAAGAGTTCTCTTCACCTGGATCCCATTTCAGTTCAGTGGAGAGATGAGCAGACTGAAAGGGTCCACCAGTCCCAGAGATCAGTCCACCAGATCCCTCACCTTCTGTTTGGACAACTGGTTGGATTCCCTGAGATTGAGGTCTACATTCTCTTCCCCTGGCTCTTCAGCCCCCAGTGCCAGCACCACATCATTACAGAGCAGGAGTATGCTCTTTGGACAGACAAGATCTTTCTCCCAGCCCTCCACCATGTTTACTCTGCATCCACACTTCTCCATCTGTCATCCAGTGCTGTGTATATCCAGCTCAGTTCCACTGCAGCTTGGGCAGAAGGCTGCAATCAGACTTTGCACAAGCAGCCACAGGTGCAGGAGTTCCACTTTTTACTACAGCCAGCAGAACTTCACCATCTCTGGAAGCATGTGCAGATAATCATTCAAGACCCAGGGCTTCAGCACTTTCAGAGACTCATGCTCCTTCTGACTGCTAAGAATCTGAAGCTCTCAACCCAGCATGCCATCTGGTCCAGCACGCGTGATGCCTTCTTTTGCATGTGGAATCAGGCCATGGATGGGCGCTATCTGACCACCAGCTTCTATAATATTGGCAAGGAGGTGGTCTCACCCTGGAGCTTTCTGTTGCACCAGGAGCCAACACATGCGCCCTGCACATTCATCTGACAACATTGTTGCCTGGATTGTTTCTGTGAATGGCTGAGAGATTCACCAGCTGCACAAAGAATCTCTTCTCCCACTTCATCTGAGCCTGATAGCTCACCAGATAATTCAATGGAGATGCAGATCAACAATGACCATTCAGTGGCAGCTGTCCAGCTCTGGTGGTCCTGCTGACTTTGTGGCCATGTCCAGTATAGGGTGACATCCAAGGCCTCAGACTCCAGCCATGTCCAACATGGGTTGGTGGAGCTGGCACTCAGGAGTGAAGATGAAGATGCATACCAGCCAGAGCTTAGTGAGGGCAGTGAAGATGAAGATGATGAGGATGCCAGCAATCTGGGTGAACATTCAGCAGGTGGTGCACCAGTTGCTGATGCCCAGGCTCCTGATTCAGAACATGAACATCCACAGGAAGGATTCTGGCACAAGCAGTTCTATCCACTGTTGTTTCTGTATGATCTGGGGTCCATGACACTAGAGCTGCACTGGTGCTCCCCACTTCACCACCAGGGCCTGCTCTACTGCCAGTTCTACAACACCATTAAGGAGGTCTTCATGGCCGGCCAGCATTTCCTGTTTGCAAATGAGAACCTGGACATGTTAGCTCTGGATCCTGGGCTGGTACAGACCTGGCAGCATATTGGAAAGGCCATCAGCCATTCCCCTCTTGCCTTGCTGCGCGTGTACATCCACACCAAGCAGCAGTGCCATGTTGCCATTTCTGACTGCCGCCAGTGGTTCTATGGGACTCAGGAGAAGTATTGGGTCACTGCTGCTGTTCTGCAGGCCATGAACTAAATCCTCTGGGAAAGCAATCTAGCTGATCATCCCATAGTTGTGCCTCAATGCCCAGTGTTCTTCCTCAACTATCACACCAACCAGCTTCTGGGGTGGCTGTGGTGGAATATCAACAAGCTGTGCACTGGGTTTGAGATGGTCTACAGCCTGCAGCTGTGCACTGTGGTGCACTGGAAACATACTCAGATGATGATGATGTTTCTTTAATGTCTCCTGTGTGTGTATGGAGGCCAGGGCAACCACCTCTGCTGCAGCAGTGGCCTGTGGCTTGATTGTCAGGTGCAACTGCCCCCAGAGGGTTCTGACATGGAGTGGATTCAGAAGGGCCTTGGGATGGCATTCACACTGGAGCTGTATGGTTATGCCTGGTTTCTTGACAAGCTTGACTGGATGGCCATGACATTCAAGCCATCACATCGGGCGCACATGGTCTTCAACACCCCAACCCTACAGATGGCCTACTACTGGCAGTACTGGCAACTGATCAAGTTCAAGTCTGATTTCATGCTCTTCCATGATGTATTCAGCTGCATGCTGGATGTCTGCCTAGACCCTGCCCACTCTGCACTGCTGCTGCAGCTGCTGGTGAATCTCTGCCTGAGGGCCTTCTGGAAGGATGTCTTCAGAAGCCTGGCTGACTGTGTCATCCAGCAGCCACTCCATCCTGCTAGGCTTGAGAATGCATGCAATGGTGAAATCCCACTCACCTGTGCTGGTATCTCACAAATCTTTCAACATTCCCACTTTTGGAAAGACATCCAGTTCATCACAGGCTTCAGGATGAAAGTCAGGAACATTGAGATGCTCTTTGCATGGCTTTGGGGCTGGGACAGCAATGGGAACAGCAACTGGCTGTGTAAACACTGGGAGTCAAAGCAGTACTGGGTCCTCTTCCACCAGTTCTTTAATGTCATTGTCAGTGTGTACAGGACTCAGCAGGCATGTGAGTGGTGCACAATTGTGAAGCAGACCTTCATCCACAGCCACTGGATCTTGTTCTATCCAAGCACAGCAGCCTTCTGGGCACATGGAAAGAGAGGGAAACTGCAAAGCTGGGCTAGCACCCATTCAGGACTGGTTAACTACCTTCAGCAGTACCAGCCAGAACTCACCATAATTGAGCCAGACATGATTGATGAGCTATCTCTGGCAGATTGGAAGGCTGGTGGTCAACCTTTGCCTCTGGATGTGGCCCTTCCCTCAGTCCCCAGCAATCTTGATGCCTGGCTTGCCATTGAACAGGGTCAACATCCTGTTCCTGCAGCAATGTCTCTCAATCCAGCAGTCTTTTTGCTGGCTGTTGGTGTGTGTTCCAGCAAGCTGAGCTGCTATCTTCAGGCCACCATGGCCAAACATCATGTTCTTTGCTCATTCATACAGAAAGAGGGCAAATCTGCAAGCCAGCTGCATACCAACTGCAAGTGGCTTACATCTCAGCTTGTGTTGCACATCCAGGCTCTTGTTGAGGCAGAGAGGCAGCAGGTCCAGAGCATGGATCTTTCAAGAGCAACTCAATCCTGGCAATCTTGCTCTCAGGCCCAGCCCAACAGCAATCTGACACTTGTTGGGCCCAGAATGACCAGAATGGATCTTGAAGAGGATTCTGACCCAGAAAGCCTGGTGAGAAAGCAGGAAAAGCATGCATGGTGTCAGAGGTGTATGCAGCAGTGGTTGAAAGTTGTACAGAGAGAGGCCTTCTATTACAATCAGTGCAGAACTGCCATGAAGGCATATCAGTGCAAAGCTGCAGGGAGAGACCAAATGGTGTGAGTGGCGAATCAGTTGGAGTTTGAGAAAGCACAGGTATGAAGTCAAAAGGCCATTGAGTGTTTAGCTCAAGTGTCTCAGCAGGTCACTCAATCATGCAGAAAGAGAAAGTATATTTATGACAGCACTGGCTTCTTAAGTCAGTTTTGACTGCCAATTTTTACAGTCAATTTTAGTCAGCAATTTTGGTCATCAATTTTGATTGTCAATTTTGGTCGTCAATTTTCACTGTCAAGTTTCACGGTCAATATTGGTTGTCAATTTTGGTCGTCAATTTTTACTGTCAAGTTTCGCGGTCAATATTGGTTGTCAATATTGGTTGTCAATTTTGGTCGTCAATTTTTACCGTCGTCAATTTTACCGTCGTCAATTTTTACCGTCGTCAATTTTTACCGTCGTCAATTTTTACCGTCGTCAATTTTGGTCGTCAATATTGGTCGTCAATTTTCACTGTCAAGTTTCGCGGTCAATATTGGTTGTCAATTTTGGTCGTCAATTTTTACCATCATCAATTTTGGTTGTCAATTTTGGCCGTCAATTTTTACTGTTGTCAATTTTGGTCGTCAATATTGGTTGTCAATTTTTACCATCATCAATTTTGGTCATCAATTTTTACCATCGTCAATTTTGGTTGTCAATTTTGGCCGTCAATTTTTACTGTTGTCAATTTTGGTCGTCAATTTTCACTGTCAAGTTTCGCGGTCAATATTAGTTGTCAATTTTGGTCATCAATTTTGGTTGTTGATTTTTGCTGTCAATTTTTGCTATTAATTTTGGTCACCAATTTTGGTTGTTAATTTTCACCATCAATTTTGACTTTCATCAATTTTTGCTGTCAATTTTCACTGTAAATCTTAGCTGTCAATTTTTGCTATCAATTTATGGAGGTGTGGAACAAAAGTTCCCGGAAACTCTATTTTGTTACAATGTATTGCAGTTACCTGCTGCCCCATCAAAATTTGGTGGGGTAGCAGATATCTTCTATTATTCAACAAACAGCCTGGCTCTCACCTTTTTCCAAATCTCTCCAAATTCAAAACATCAAAGATTCAAATCTGCCCACCATGCCTTTCAGAGAAATCTCTCTTCATAATAAGCTTGTTATGCAAATGCAAGCTCTTGCTTTGATCTCTTATAAAATTTCTATCTTAGATGTTTCTCATACCCTTCAGATTCTTCTTTCTACCTTCTATAATATTTAGAAGCAAGCAAAAGACTGTGACTTTGATCTCAAGAATAATCTCTAAATTTCTCTTAGTTATGTAGAAGATGCTTCTAAATCAGGCTGGCCAAAGAAATAAGCACCAAAGAAGCTGGAATCATTGTCTCTGTAAGTAAGAGCTGCTCAGAAAGAGAGAAATCTACTGAGATTCTGGCATTTGAAGCTAGTATATCTCATTCAAGTGTTTTGTAAATTCTTAAGAAACATGGCTTTGTTATTGCCAAACTAACTTGGCAACTAGATCTAACTGAATCTGCAAGAAAAAAAGACTCAGATTCTATCTTGCCCATAAGAACTGGACTCTAGAGGACTAGAAAAATGTTATCTAAACTGATGAAACTTCTGTAGTTCTTGGGCATAGAAAAGAAGTAGTTTATATATGGAGAAGATTCTCAGAAGCTTATAATTCTATCTGTATATACTAGTTATGGAAGAAGTTCTCAGGTTTCATGTTTTGAGACTGCTTTATTTACAAGAAAAAGAGACTCTGTTATATTTGAGAATCAGAGACAGCAGCAGCCAAATATCAAGCTCAAAAAAAAACTGAATGTCTTGAATATTGACTGTAAGATAAAAGCAAGAGAGAAATAAAAGCTTGTCAATGAAATTTATCACCTACAAATTCACTCAAACTATGGAAGAAAGCCAACTTTCAAATTCACTGTAAAAACTGGCAAGCTTGTTTAACAAGGCAAGGGGGAAGTTGATTAGTATAGATGTCAGAAGATGTTAAGATTCTATCATCTTACTATTGAATTCTCTAGCTAATCTGATACTTCTTTCATTTCAGAAGATCCTTCTTGTCAAATTATTCTCTTTTGTCAAGAAATGTCTTGAATCCCCATCCAATACTGTTGTTCTAGAAGATGGAGCTCCAGCACATATCTATTTTTATCAACAAGAGCTCTACAACATATACAAGATCAACTAGTTACTTTAACCTGGCAATTCACCAGATTTGAATATGATTGAGCCTGTCTGGATGTGGCTCAAGTAATGTACAACTGCTAAAGATGCTCTATAAGAATCTAAGACTGCTGAATATAAATAAAAGAAAGTCTGGGAAGAGCTGCAACAAGTAAAGATTCAACAGCAGATTAAGCAAATTCCACATTATATTCAAGAGATTATATGCTTGAAAGAGAGTAATGAGTATAAAGAGGGTGATTATAAGGTGCCTTGCATATAGAAAAGTCAATAGCTTAAGAAAAAGCTCTCTCAACAGCAGAATCTTGAGATGGATTCTTGAGCAGCTGGTCTAAAGACTTTGGAAGCTGCTGAAGCTCTAGCTGCTGTATATAATTTGGGTAAAGAGGATTCTTGAGAGGATTTGGAACAGGATTCAGATAAGAGTAACTAGTTAATTTCAGAAACACTTTGAGTTTTCTAGCAAATTTGGTGGGGTAGTAGATATTTGTAAAACAGTATTATCTGCATAAGCTCTTCAGAAGCTTTTGTTCCACATCTATATAGATTATTAATTTTGATTGTTAATTTTTACTATTAATTTTATCATTAATTTCTCTGTAAATTTTTATTATTAATTTTAGCTTGTAAAAATTATTACTGCAAACTGTTTCAAATTCTATTCTAAATAAGTAAAAAGTAAAAATTAATAAAAAACATTAATTAAAGTTAAAATAACTAAACTGATTAATTAATAAAAAAAATATCTTGTATTATTTCAAGAATACTATAAGCTCAGATATAATTGAATAAAAAATTTTTATCATAATAATAAAAGCTATTGAATTTTATTAATTTATTAAGAACAAAAATGTAAATATTTCTTATTTTACTGTATTATATTAACTAAATTATTAATAAAAAGATTTAGACATCTAAGAAAAAAATAACTAGTCACTTAAAAAATACCAAGCTTTTAAGTAACAGAGAAATTTTAAGCAGATATAAGAATTTAATACAAATCTCTTATACAGACAAATAATATCTATAAAGATTAAGAATATTGACTTATAAGCTGTTAGAAGTTGTATATATTCTTGCAAGATACTAAGTTACATGCTTGCAAGTATATATAAAAGATTATTATTATATAAATCTCTTGCTAAGAGTCAGTAATAATCTTGTCTACAAGTTATATATAGTTGTCAGAATACCAGATCTTTTATCTTATATACTTTTTTTCTATATATATTTCTTTTAGAGATTTATTGTTACATTAATTTATATATATAATTCTTACAGCAGATGTTTTTTAAATACAAATTAGATAAGATATTACTATATTAGTAATTTTAATATAGTCAGATAGCTTAAATAAATTGTAAGTTAATAATATAATATATAATAAGAATTGCTGCAAATTCCAGTTATCTGTTAACTTAATTAAGTTTAGCTGCTTATTTTACAACTTAGTTAATTTTATTTAAATTAGATAAAACAATATTCATTTGAAAGCTATTATTTTATTAAAGAGATTTTTAAATTTTTAAGTAATTTACTTTACTAGTTATTAAGGTATATAAATAACACTTGCTTTATATCTGTTAGAAATATATTTTTACTATTACTTAGTAATTACAAGATTTTGATTTTGGGAGATAAACTTAATAATACTTTCTAAATATACTTTCTAATATTTTTTGTTATATTTTTTTAGTTGTCAGATTATTATACTTTTTTATCTCAAAGATCTTCTACTAGATATTTTCTTATTTTAATTTTTCTTGTCAAGATTCTTGCTTACTTATATTTGTTAAGATGTATTAAGTAAGTTAAAGCTTTTATCTTATCTTATTTACTCTTATCTTATCTTTATATTTCTTCTTATTTGATTTTTGCTTCTTAGACTTTTGTGCTAATATCAAATTAGCTTGATCAACTTAATATTTTAATATAGCTAAGGTAAATTAACTTTTGTAAATTCTAACTAAGCTCTAGTAAGTAGTATATTTAATACTGTTTAATAGCTGAAAAATCAGAATTAATTAGTGAAAAATAGATTTTCAAATACTTATAGCAACTAAGTATTATGAATTAGAAATAAGCTATATTAAGTATATTGCAAATCAGAGTAGATTTTATTAATTCTTCTACATTTTAGAAAAAAATCAAGTTAAATTTATAGTAACTTGACAGGTTTGCTGTCTCTTCTATCTGATAAAATATATACTATATTTCTGATAGTACTATATCTGACAAAACTAGTTATCTTTTCTACCCTTCTGCTTAAAATGTAAATTATTTTGTTAATATTATCTTTAACATTTTAAATATAAGTGTTTACTACTAAATTTAAGAATATTTCTAGCTAGTTTTTGAAAGCTTTTCTGCAAAAAGCTGTCTTGTTTGATACTTGTGTTTAAAGTATACTTGGTAGTATTAATTTAACTAGTTCTTGAGATATAATTAGTTATATCTGTTAAGTTTACTAAGTTAAGCTTTTGATCTGTAACTCTGCAATAATTTTTTTATAGTTTTTATTCTAGAAGCTGTTCTCACAATTACAGAATTTCAAAAAAATGTATAGTTTGCTAGTTTCTTTAAAAAACTAGTATAGAATTTTATAGATGTGACTGGTTAAAGAAAGATTTAGTATATTAATATTTTTAAATCTTAGTAAAACTACCGAACTAGTTTAAATGAACTAGTAAGTAAGATAGAAAATAATATCAGAAGATGTTTTTAAGAAAGTAAGTTTAAATTTTAAAAGACTATAATCTGTTTATTATTTACAAAGATATTTCTTAAAATATATTGTAGTGGAGATTCTGGTATCTTATTAGAACAAAGTTGTTCCAGTCTGAGATACAAACCATGTTAAAGTTACTATCTCTGAGTTATGTAAACCATCTGTAGTCTCTGCATCTTGCTTTTTAGCTTTATGGTTCTTTGCACTTTTACTGCACTTTCTTGTTATTATTAGTGTGATTATTAGTTAGGGAATGTGAGCATCTCTTGTTTATAAAGAATATTACTGTTTCTCTCTAGAGCTGTCTGTATTAGTACAAAGCTTCTTTATACTGCTACTTCTTATGAATTTAGGTATTTATTAGGATATGCCTTTTGGTGCTCTCACTACTTAGTTTAGTACTATCTCTACTATATTGTAATTTTTTATCTTTCTTGTAATCTCACCATATCAACCAACTTACCTATCTTGACAAGGCATTCTATCATACTCTGCTTCAATAGTTAAAATAGTTTCTAGTTTTGATAATTCTCCTGAATCTAAATAGCAAGATATAATATTAATTGTCAAGATTTTTACTAAAGAATATGAGAAACAAATAATATTCTTGTACAGAAAAGACTATATAATTATATATTAAGAATTAAAAAATAATTTATTTCAAAGAAAATAGATAGTGATATTTTTAAGAAATTAAAAGCACATTACATTAAGAAACAAAATATACAGATTGAAAATTAAGAAAATATATTTTAAAAAAATAGTAATAATGATTTACAAATATAATATAAAGAGAAAGTATTAAAAAACAGATTTAATAATAGTTTTAAAAATAGTTTTCTGGTGTAAAATGTGATTTATATAATAAATGTTCAGTTAAATTTTAAGTATATTCTTGTGTCAAGTCAAAGAGTAAAAAAGATAAAAATTAATATTCTAAATAAAAGGTGTTTAAAAAGTAAGAGTAGTTTTTAAAATAAATAGTTTAAGTAGTTGAAAAAATCAGTAACAAAGATTGTTTCTCAGAATAGAATAAATAATAGGTATAATGGAGTAAAAGTTAGAAAAAATGTGGTAGTTTTCTAATTTCTAAGTTATCTAAAGATTAATATATAATTATAATGACAACAGAAGAGTTTTTTGATAATTTTATTTAAAAACACAAGCAAGTTTGGATATATATATTTATATATTTGATAAATATTAGGATAAAAAGTATGACATCATAAAGATAAGCAGTAAAAAGAATTTATTATTTATAGTATATTTACAAAATTAATTATTATTATTATATTATTATAGTCTTATGTAGTAAGTGACTATAAAGAATATCTACCAGCTTATCTGTAACAATTTATTTACTGTACATTGTAGAAAGTGAAAAAGAGAAAAATTAAAGTATTTCAAGATAATATAAGATGTTTTTTCTCCACAAAAGTCAAATAACAGATAGTATATAAAATTAATTTCAAAGAAAAATAAATTGTTGTAGCAGTGTAATACAAATTAAAGAAATAAAGTTAATATATTGCAGTGTAATAATAAATAGTTTGAATTTTCAACACAATTGCAGAAAGAGCATAGATTGGAAGAGTAGTCAGACAATGTTACTAGATAAAATCTGAAATATTTAGAATCAAGGTTTAATCAGCAAATAGTTGAGCATATCTTCTTATATATAAAGACAAATAAGAGAACAAGCTATAATAAAGTAGTATAAAGATCTTTTTAATAGAGAAAGCTTTGCAAACTACTACTTTCAATTTAAAATAAAAGTCAGATAGAAAGTATCAGCTCTTTCTATATGTAAGAAGATATGGTCAAGTATTTGCTAATTAAAGGTTGATTATAAATATTTCAGATGTTATGTAGTAAGATTGTCTGACTACTGTTCCAATGTATGCTCTTTCAGCAATTGTGTTGAAAATTCAAAGTATTTATTATTAGACTGCAATATATTAAGTTTATTTGTTTAATTTGTATTACACTGCTACAAGAATTTGTTTTTCTTTGAAATTAATTTATATAGTATCTGTTATTTGACTTTTGTGGAGAAAAAACATGTTATATTATCTTGAAATACTTTAATTTTCTTTTTATCAGTTTGTACAATGTACAGTAATAAATTGTTACAGATAAGCTGGTAGATATTCTTTATAGTCACTGAGTAGATAAGACTATAATGATAATAATAATAATAACAATAATATGATGGTAGATGTTGAAGCAATTGTTATAGTTAGATTTTAATATTATTAGTATTATTATATATATTATAGTATTATGTAGTCAGTGATTATAAAGAGTATGTAGCAGATTTTCTGATAGAATTTAGTTAGTATAGATTGTAAAAGATGAAAAATAGGAAAAATTCAAGTAGTTCAAGACAATATAAAATGGATTTTCTTGACAAAAGTCAGATAACAGATAGTAGACAGTATTAAATTTCAAGAAAAGCAAATATTATTATAGTAATATAATATAAATAGAGAGAGAATAAAATTCAAGTGTTTGGTTCCGGCAGTATATAGATTTTAATATTAACATATAAGGCAAATAGTGAGTAAGACAGCAGATGCAAAAGTTGATATATTATAACAAAAATAGAGTGATTTTCAGCAGGTTAGCAAGAGAATTTGAATAAGAGTATTTTCATAAGCATATAAGTAAGATTATTGAGTTATGGGCAGATATGTAGTTGTAACAGAAATTTAAAGTTGAACAGAATTATTTTATATATTAAGATAATATTTATATTTGTATTTGTATTTATATTTATATTGATGTATAGGCAAATAGTGAGTAAGACATAAGATTTAAAAGTTAATATATTGTTACAAAAGTAGAGTTATTGTAAGCAGATCAGCAAGGTGATTCAAATGATAGTAGTTGTTATATTTATACAATTAATGGTTGTTGAGGTATTGTTAAAGATGTAGATGTAACAGAAATTCAAAATGGATTAGAAATATTTTTTACAGTAATCAAAATTGTAATTTCCATTAAATAGGATTTTTCTCGACAAGTAATTAACATATGGTAACAAGAGTAAGGATTTTGTAAGCAGGTCAGCAGGAGAATTCAAGCAGTAGTAATTTGATGTGTATAGAATTGATAGTTGTTGGATTATGATTGAATAAGTAGATGTAATGGAAATTCAGATTGAATTAGAATAATTTTTCATGGTAGGTAAAATTGTAATTTCTGTTACACATCAGGATTGTATTGAACTGATATTATATAGACTAAGCATATAAAGATGTAGCAGAAATTTAAAGTTAATTAGTGTTATTTTCCACATAAGGTTGATAGTTGTAGTTGTAGTCATATTTGTATTCGGATTTCCTGTGGTATCCGTATTGAGATTGTAGGTTAGGGTTAGGCAGTGAAGTAGATTTTTAAGCAGGGTCAGCAGGGTTAGGGTTCTGCTAGGCACTGTGGTGGATTCAGCGCCGGGGGGTCTATA
>NC_089413.1:0-80756 GCF_018416015.2 Coccidioides posadasii str. Silveira
TCTGCTGCACAACGGCTTCCGCGACACTGTCTGGCTCCAAGAGGGGATTGAACCAAGTGTTCTCGGGATTTATCACGTTAACCAGATACGTGCGGGCAAAACCCGGGTTTACCACCACAGTCCTGACTTTCGGAGCGTTATAACGTGTCCTCAACTCAGTGGCGAGCCCTTCATGGAACGCAAGAGCTGCAGCCTTGCTGGCAGAGTAGTCGACCATACTAGGGGTGTAACATAGGCGGCCAGCGACGCGATCGTAACAACCATTCCATGATTGCGTGAAATCATGCACGGAAGAAACTCTTGAGCCAGCCAGTAGTGGGATAACGTGTTCACTTCGAAGGTTTGGCGGATATCTTCGTCCGTTCCACCCAATATTGTCTTTCCTTTCAGAACTCCGGCGTTGTTGACCAAAATCGTGGGCTCACCCATCTCATCTCGGATTCTCCGAGCAGCGCTTGCGATCTGGTCGCGAGAGCAAATGTCGCAGGATAGAATTTGACATTCGCCGGCGTCTCATAATTCAACGGTTTGATATCTAAAACCGCAACCTTCAGCCCACGCGCAGCGAGTAGAAGCGCAATTCTCCGACCAATTCCATCGCTTCCTCCAGTGACGATGGCAATCTCAGAATTCCAGTTGTATCTATCTGAGGTTGCATTGTTTAAGGCGCGACGACTAAGCCAGCCATTGAGCCATCGACACAGGCCAATTGCCACCAAATTTTCAGGGCTCGAAAGACGCCGGGTTGCTCATTTCTGAGGGTTTGACCCCTACGAGTGTGCTGCGCGAGGAGCAGGAGTGGCAGAGTCAAAGACGGCGAGAAGAGAGTCCTCTTGATCACGCGACCCACCACATCCGCAATGAATCCTAAGTTATATCAGTTAGCCACAAGATTTATTCGGACAGGTATGGCGGCGCGACAGCAACCAACCTTCACGCGGCAGCCAACGTCCATTGGCGTCCATCGTCATGAAGATCGACTTCGAGGAAATTAGAAACAAGGAGATGGCTCTTCACAGACTAATTCCACAGCTAGAAATACTACGTGCACCCGAACCTCGAAGGAAACTTAGGAAAGCAACGAGAAGACCTTGGGAGTGAGGTCTTGTGGTGCGTTGGTGCTAAATATGGGGAATCTTGTAAAATAGTCCAGTTTGCCCTTATTTTGGTAAGGAAGGCACCAGCAGAGCTGGTCCCCAATCCTTATGAGGCCGCAGCGTCGATAGGCGCGTGTCGACATTGGCTATTCCTCCGAGTGCCTCGGGACGTCGATTGGGTTTCCAGTGCTCGAAGCCTGAGACTGATGCTCTTCCACATGCGACCGAAAGTCTCCTCATAAACCTGGGGGACGCACCAAGTGTGGGGTCAGAACCTCGATTGTGGAGAAACATGTCAAGTACTCTGCTCCGTAACCAACCAACCAACTAGTTACTAATCCAACAAACAGCACCTCGATCACGTGATGCGTATAGATTGCCTACACAACCCTTTCGAACCCTAAGCATAAACTCCGTACCTCGTCCATCAAACAAGAACACCCGGCTAGGCTCCACAAGGATATCCCAGCATCACCGCATACCGTGAGAAAAGCCGTTTTCTTGACCACTCATCTTCCAGTCACAACAATTTGTTTCCTCCTACGCAACCCACATCATGGCTTACCCCGAATTGCCGTATAGCATCCAGAACTGGCGCCTTGAGGAGATTCCTTAGTGCTGCAGGAGTGCGGCACTCTTTCGTTGGGGACTTCGTGGTGAGGACCCTCGGGTACCCACTGGTTCGGGGTGTCCCATCTCGCAACTGTAGACGAGTAGAGAATGCCCGGTCGATTCTGGTGGTTTCGCACGGCTACCAAGAGTTCCCACAAACCCCTGGAAGGATTATTTGATAAACGCGCAACCAAAGAGAGCACAACAGGTTGCCCAGTTTATCGATTCTTGCCTAAATATGCTAAGAAAAGGGCTACCGGCACCACCATCATGCCTCCCAGCTTCTGGCGCCTTGATTTAAGCCCTGATTCATGGAAGGAAAACACAGTCACTATCCCGAATACACGCAGATTTCCACAGAAACTGATCTATCTTAAAGGTAACCGAGTTCTGACACTTCAACTATTATGACATTAAGTCTAACTCCCACGCCTCCAGCAATAATCGATACTGTTGCCGATCGCTACGAAGTCAGGGGGCTTAATGAACGTATACTTTGAATGCCACCCGGTATACATCCTGCCTGACCTCAAGGTGTCGTATCAAGCTTTCCGAGCGAAGATCATTTATTCCTTGACCTATTCTACAATGTACCTCTTCACTCTACGAGAAAGAAGGTTTGCGATGAGAGACGGCGGATACGTGCCAGTTATAAGTCCTGAAGCGGCAAGGGCTCTCATACCTAGAAAAGACCTAAAGCCGGAAGCTATAAGAGCAAAGTACAAGGCCGTCGCAAATATTCCGACTTCAGACGCTAGCAGCAGCACGGAATCACGGTCCAATGCCCCTTGACATTATCAACAGACTAATGCAACTTAGATGGTGTGTTCCACTCTATACCATTCCCGGATTTGGCGGAGCTGAGCTAAGGCAGACACCCCGGCACAACCAATTAAAGCCAGTCGCCACGGTCCAACACGCTCCTTTCGCTCACTGGCGGCAAGTTGGATGCTCCTCCTTGCTCAACTCGAGGGTCAAAGGAATAGAGCCATTCAATGAGCGAGGGATTGACTCCCACCTCCGCACCTCGGCCCTAAGATTAAGTGGTCGCAACAACCCGTAGTGTTGTAGCACCAATGTATCGTGCGGATCTATCCATGGAGCGAGTATCTGTTCTTCTAGTGACCCGCAGGGCGCAAAACAGCCAGATACAGTGGGAAAAAAAGAGCTTTCTACAGCTCTTCAAACAGCAAAATCAGCCATCACGCTTCTCTGCTTAACAGATGCTGTATGCAAATTAGCAAACCGCGCTTCGGGCAAACGGCGACCTGCTTTGATGCTTTCCAGGACCCTACGAAAAAATAAAGTGAGATTGAATGCAAAGAATAGAATATGGGATAAAAAAAAATAAGAAACAAAAAAAAAAAAATCAATAAATACGCACCACTCAACACAACAAACTTAACGCCTTTCCCACTTATACGCTGAATCTCTCGTTGTAGTTTCCCTGCAGAGAGACCACCTCCAGCCCCTACTTTAGCCAGATCTCTGGTTTTCAATGCATTTGGACGACCGAGGATGACATGTGTGACAGTGCGTCTTGCAAGAGATATAGAGATGCTCGCGCCATTATTGACGAGAATCTGTTTAACCTTGTGGTCCGATATAGGGGGAAGGTAGACCCATTGATGTAGATGGTCAAATTGCTAAATATACCTTTATTCCTCAGCGACGATTGTGCTGGCTGTGGCAAATAAGGCATAGCTTCTGGGAAGGGTCGTGAAGGCTCAGTTAGTGGCTCTGAAGAAAAGGCCCGGTCGAAGGGGGGCACGTCATGCACAACACTGTCCATCAAGTTTTGCCCGATTTTCTTCTCATCCGCGGACTCTCTCTGAATTCTTTTCTTTACCCCAAAAAAGGACCTAATATCCCCTGTCTTCTCGTTCTTCCGTATCTCTTTCTCTCTCTCTTCCGGCGTTACCCACTTCCATTCGCCCTCATGATCTAGCCTAGTATCGCCTGCCGTCCCTTTAAGCTGTGCGGCGAGCTTTTGATTCCTCGTTTCTCGCCAGAAGTGCCAGTATATGGATTCTCAGCTCGCTGGTGGCCTGTTGAAGAAGAGTTCCAGGGTCGAATTGGTCGATGTTTGCAGGAGAAGGTTTGCTGATGATATCGCGGAGCGCAGGAGAAACGGTAAATTGTGGTTGAGGCATTTTTGACGTTTTTCCTCACTTGTTTTGGTCTAAAGTTCTTTCACCAATGTAGTACAGGCACCACAATATCAGTAAACAGTTGGCATCGGTAATAAAAAAAAAAAAAAAAAAATTCTGAGCTTTGGGCTTTTTTGTTCATCGAAGTTCCTGTGGAGGCTGAAGTGGCGGTTAACGGGTTGAACAGAGGGGCTGCCTAGTGTCCCAAAACTGCGATGTCATCAGGAACCGGCTATCCCCTGGCCAGATAAATAGCACTGTGACCTCGCAAGGATCGATCCTCTCAGTTGGATCAGATACGACGTTTAAGGATGAAGCGAGAGACGCAGCGAGCACATGTCATGTTTTTATTTCTCCAAATCAAGCCTAGCCACCCGTCGCGCTTGTTTCGAAAGGCGGAAGGCGATCCCCCGAGATGACCTGCAGCTCACGTGGAATTACCTAACTAGTTAAGGCATCACGTGTCGCATCGCTGTAACCTTACTCAACTCAACAATTACAGAGGCTACAACGATCAGAAATTCAATGGCATTGCGAGCTGTCAGAGTGAAATGCCGGTTATGCCCAACAACACACAGATCGAGAGATAACTACAAGAATACAAAAACACAGGATGGTTTGAATTGAAAAGGCCATGATATCATTCATTCATTCACCCATTGATCTATGACATGGCGAAAGGATAAAACGAACATGGAAATACCGCACCTTAATCCAAAATCTGCACCAACCAGGCCATCAGAGAGACTTTAAAAAAAAAAAAAAAAAATACGAGAGTATAGTTGGAAGGGGACAAAAAAGATGCAGTGGAAGGGACCGATCAGAAAAAACAAGGGAGTTCTTGAAGTAGAAAGGTAAGAGTGGCTTGTAAGAAGAAAACAAACAAAGAGGAATTCTTTCATAGAAAAGACAAAAAGTATTCTTCGCTCCAGTTCATAAGCATCACCAATGCATCGGAAGTGTAGTCGCTTTTTGAACAACTCGCTGACTGGAACATAACAGAGCCGGGTAGCAGATTCATCGAGCGTTTTCCTCATGCGAGTCATCAAAGTGAAGAATTAGTAGAAATTCGAGTGCAAAAAACCAGATGACCAGCCTCGATCTAAAGAGTAAAGGCTTGCTGAGCAGAAGACAAAACATCTGTATCAAGGAGATTCGTGTCATCATCATCATCAATTTTTTTTTTTTTAAATGACGAATGATAAGCGGCGAGGATTGAACAGCAAAAGGTGAATTGTAGAGGTTGAGACAGTTTAGTGTGGAGAAGGAAGAGACAATAAGTGAAAACGCGAAGACAAATATTTCAACGAGCCGTGCTTAAACCACGGTCTTCAAGAGAAAAGAGCACAACATCGCCTTGATTACATGGCTAGGCTGAATATCACGATCATTTAATATCCCGAGAAACTCGGCAGTAAAGGGGAGGCATAGTAACTGTATAAAGCGATATATTGGGCTGCTGTCCCTTAAACTCTAGGGATTGACTCTCGATTTCGCGGCTACCGACAACGATGTAAGTAGCCGAGACTTTGAGGATATAATGTCAGCAACGGATTGAATAGATGCATCGTGAGGTAGCGTTCAAAAATAGTCCGATTACTGAATTCGCAATTATAATTTCTCGCCACACCACTAAGTGATAGCGGAAACATGATGACAGGGACCGTGGTACGTCGCCGCTAAAAAAGGTGGTTCGAGAGCTGAGGAGAGGAGAACGAACCCATCCGACCATGGTAAATTTCCGGTTCACCATATAATCACCATAGGGTGGTGCGAGTACCCGATGGTTCTTAACGGCGGCGTGGCATACCCCCATTCTTCAAGCTCTGGAGAGCAAGCGATGCGCCGCCCACGGGGCCCCCGATAGGGTTTTCGGTAAGTGTTTTTCGCCGTTTTGTGCTCGTAACTAACCTCGCAATGTTGGCTGTCGGCTCGGGAAGTTTCCTCTTGATCGTCATCGTCCCTGGAACGCTTACCGGAACCGTTCAAACCCGAAGACGGGTAGACAGACGCCGAGTTTGACGAAGCAGAGTAAGTATCTCCCCCAGGACCGTTTGCGGGAGTGCTCCTTGTATCACTGACAACATTATATAGGCTGCTGGGCGGTCCGAGGCGTGGAGTTGAGTAACCGGGTGTCCACTGGCTCTGTGCACTTGGCCTTGAACCTATCCTATCAGTCCCATTTGTGCTGGACGCCGAGTTCGTAATATCGGAGGATAAATGGGTAGGCTCTCCATGCAAATTGCTGCTAGAATGACCAGTGCTGTAATTGTAAGATCCACGATTGCCGCTATAGGGACCGTTGGTGTCGTTGATATATTCACTCTCATGCTCTTGTCCTCCCTCTCCTACTGCTGTACCATGGGTCACTTGCCCATTTCCCTGGCTGTGTAGATATTTGTTAGTATGCCGTAGGTCCGAATCATTTCCGGTAGTCATAGCTCGTTCAAAAGTCGTCGAGCCTTGTCTCACATACCTGGACATATTCTGGGTAGCGGTTGGCTGTTGTGAGGTAAAGGGGGGCTGGCTGGAGGGGCGGAAGGGTAATATGATTTGGAGTCATATGTCTGCTGGCTTTGGTACGATTGCATGCTTTGCAAGTTGGAGCTTGGAGGTGTTGTTGCGGGAGTGGTTGGCATCGACCTCGAATTACCCAATCCCGTCTCAATTGATAACGCATGCGAATTATGGACATTTCCAGCCCAATCATAAGAGCTGCCCTGATTTGTCACGCCCACCAGACTAGAGGCACTCGCAGGAGGAGTCGGAAATGTGTGGGCACGTTCAAAACTTGGTCGACCGGCAGGAATGAGAGCCTGGCTGGAAGGTTGGGTAACTTGTGAAGTAACAGGTTGTGCATGGAGTGATGGTGGTGCACGGTGGTGGTTGCGGTCCTTGGACAGAGCGACTCTGTTGCTGGTTTGCCTCAATCCGTCTTCGTTCAGTGGCTGCAACAATCGAGTTCGGCCTCGTTTGATTCGATGGATGGTACAAAAGACCTCCAATGTTATGAACAAACAGCGGGTAAAGCAAGTCTGTAATTTTCTCTTTATTGGCAAATTCAAGGGCACGCTCAAAGGGAATCCTGAAATTCGATCAGCTAAGTATTCATAAATCGTTGCAATCCCAAGAGACTCACCAGACACCCTTGAGATGCATGGGCCCGATTTTAACCACATGCCGGACCTTTTCACTCTTAAGAATACCATCCCTCCTTCCTCTGGTCATCCCAGCAACATTTAACAATTAGTACCATTGATCATGTGGTTATCTGCGGAGAACATCAGTCAATTCAAATTAAAACTAATTGCAAAAGTTAGCGCGAACGAACCTTCTCTACGAGCGACACAGACGCCCTTCGCTTCCACTTGAAAACATAGAGTACCCTCATCTTCCCAAAGTGTGGCAGTCACTCTTGGTTTCATTCCTGGAGGCGCTACCTGGCCGGTAGTGTCAAAAGTATGAGGCACATTATAAGGCGGAGTATGGGTATTAGATCCAGCATATCCGTGGGGATTTGGAGTAGTCGTCATAGCTATGATATTGATTAGCAAACGGCCCATGCTTTATTCATAGATTCTCCCCGCACTTGAAGATACCTACCAGGTAAAGGTAAATCTGAGCAGGAGCATGTGGAGCGAGGGAATTTGTCACTGGTTGGCTGCTTGACTGAGGGGAGGTAACAGGGTTCGAATAACCATACGGGTATGCGCTGGTCGTTGGTGCATAAGCGGTGGGTCCAGGCTGTAAAAGAGGAGGCTGTTGATACGGATAGTGTGATAGTGTTTCAACAGCCCCGGGTTGGGACGTATATGCCTGCGCCGAAGGTAAATGTGACGAATGTACGTCCATATATGACTGAGTTTGGTTCATGGTTCCCAAATTCGTTGAACTCTGGAGATAACTCTCCCCTGCGCCCACGTAATCTGTCTGGCGCGTGGATTCCAAAGGAGGCCTGTGATTGACCCCTCCAGTCCTCTCAGCCAATGATGACTGAGATACTTTCGGCTCAGATAGAGGCGGAGAGTGGCTTGAAAGCTCAGATCCTGGACCACCAGGATGTGTTGCTGCGGGAATTGACGTAGGTGACCCAGAAACGTCGTGCTTTAAGCCCGAGATTGATGGGTTTCCTCCCAGGACCGTCAGCTGCGGGTCAGGAAGACACAGAGATCGCAACCTGTCAGCACCAAAGAGAGGTCTTTGAGACGCGTGATGATTGTAAAACGGGATATCAACGGGGTTGCGGGTGTGAACTTGGGATATCGACGGCAGCTCCAGCTTTCCGGTCCGAAACGAAATTTTTTTGGACAGAAATTGGTAATGGATAGCAGGTCCTTCAAACGAGCGGTGGTCGCGAAGGAAAAATTAGGGCGAAGCGAGGATCGTATATGGATCGTGAGTCTCGTACGCGTCGAATATCAACTGGCTCTTCAGCAATGCCACTCAAAGTAGCAACGTGTCGCGTTCTTCGGAGCTCATTCAATATAACAGCAACAAAAGTCTAGGTCAAATGATCTAACCCGGCGTCGTCAATAACGTGAAAGCATACACAACGCTCAGAAAAATTCAAATGCAATCGTAGGTAATTGTACACGGAAGCACTTGTTTGGTATCCTTGTCCTTTTTCGTGTCAGAAAACAACGTCCGCAAAAGGAGGTACAACCGGTCAAGGTCAAGAAATGGGGCTGCCCACAGTGGACTGCGAGAACTGCGTCTCGCCGTGGATCACTCGCGGAGCCTGCTCAAGCATGGAAGGGGAGAAATAAATTAAAAGAGAGCAAACCGTACAAGGAGCGGTCAGTCAAGTCGCGTCTTGGTATTTCCCAGAAATGTCAAACGAGACCGGAAGAGCTTTCGATGTTTGGTACTTGGTGGACTGAGTACATTGACTGCGGGTCGAGAGATTAGGCGACGAGAACGCAACAACGCAACCAAGCATGAAATATCATTCGTAGCAGTCGTGACGAGTCGTAGGAGATTCACGCTTTCTTTTTTTTTCCTTTTATTTTACTTCTTTTTGATCTCTTGATTTGCTGTGCTTTTTGGCTGAATCTGAATCGCAAAAGGAACGACGTAGTGACAAGATATCAGTCAAATGTGCGGCGAGTTGGAGGTTGAGAAGCAGCAGAGCCGGAGCATGCAGGAAGTACGAAACGTATGCAAGAAGCAGCAGCAGCAGCAGCGAAAAGGCACAGGAAATGGAAAATGGAGCTAATGTAAAATAGAAAAAAATAAAAATAAAAATCCAAGGGCAGTGGCAAGGGTCATACAATCATAAACAGAATGATTGGGTATATGGGACGAAACCATAAGTGGGGGACGGGAAAAAAAAGGCAAAGGGAGAAGGAAAGTGAGAAATGGGAGAAGGTACAGAAAGAGGATAGTTAAAAAAGAGGGAACAAACAAGAACGAAAGAGATGGTGATCACATTACCTGCGCTGGTCCGATAATACTTTGCTGTAAGTTCAGGCAGCGTGAACGACTGTGGGCTCAAGCAAAAATGTGGAGGCTGGGGGAGGGCGTGTGTGGTGGTGGGTGGGCGGCCGGCGCGGCGGCGGCGGCGGCGGCGGGCGGTGGAGGGAAGGGTGTTGGGATGTTTCCTTTTGGTGCTGGCGAGAAACAGCAAACGCTAGTCAGAGAGCCACTCGCGCCGTTCAACCGTGGAAGATGGCCCGGTGGATACACCTGGGTGACGCTCCCGCACGCACCCTTGGACGCTCTGCGGATTATGATTCGCCTTCTGACCCCTTCTTCTTCAACGGATATTGACTGTCCCTCGCGTCTCGTCAGCCAAGCAGAGTCGACTTTGGCGCGAAAAATAAAATAAGAATATAAATCTAGGAGCGTGGTGTTCAGCGGAGGTGTGAAAGGATCCCTAAATTCTTGCAGACGAGAAGGAATTGACCATGTACCACCGCGTCCAATCCAGGGAGGCTAGCACCAAGCGACAATTTAATCAAGTCGAAGGAGGGTCAGGAACAGCACGCAAGAATGAATCAACACATGGCCCTGCAGTGTGGGTACAACGGCCTTTTTCGATGTCCAAGATTAAGAGCGTACAGTACGGAGTACATACGACCTGACATACATCTAGAGTCCTGCTATTTGTTAGATCGGGTCCGCGGCTGCGCGATATTTATATGTGCCTGTAAAGACGCTCCTTCGCCATGATTTACGTCCGGCGCAAGGAATATACATAGTAAGTATGTATGTCTGTCCATACTTTCGTACCTAAGAAGTGACTTCACAACACGTCTGTGCTCTGGAGCCATAAAGGAACTTGGTCGTCAAAGGCTGTTCCGCTCAAAGAAGTTTAATCGAGAGTCCCAAGGTTTTCTCTGGAGCTCGCTGGGCGAGAAAGTCTCAGCGAAACCCGCTTCTCGATTACTCGCGCCGTCAGGGCGATACAGCCCGAAAGCAACACGGACAAATAACATGTTGGCAATGTTGGTTTTGAGTGTATTTTTCGCCCACTGGCCTAGATCCCGCAAGCCCTGATGACTTGTCCGTACCGATTGGTACTGGGCCGAAACGTATCATACACGAAAAGGTGCGTAAATGACCATACATTACTAGCCCCAGATGACCGCTTCACAACGCCAGCCCTGATCACTGCCTCTCAGCCAATCTGTCGACTAAGCGAATCTCTCTCTCTCTCTCTGTGTTTCGCTCGAATTGGACCCTGATGGCGGAATATCACATCCGAGTAATAATGGATGAATCTTACTCCAGAGTTAGTGACCTCTGCTCTGCCCGTTTGGATTATTATTGACCCTGTCCAAGCTCGAAGCCAGTGTGGATCTTTTGACAACTCAGAACCCAAACGGGATTCGTGGGGTTCAAGCTAGCACAAGGACGAAGCGGTTATGCAATGTGTGATCGACTTCCGTGCAACCTGCCAGAACGATAAGCCCATCGAGAAAGAGAGGCATGGAAAAAAGTACCGTTGGCCTGTACGGAGTACGAATGTTACCACCAGACGCTCTGTCCTGACCAGGTCTTATTGGCCAATAATATGGATAACATCGTCACAAGACGTTCCGACTTCGCATTCTCAAAGCCCGCCTCGCGCTCCAACCTCTCTGTGGATTCCGAACCGACAAGGGTCCCGACGGACTTAAGATCAAAGAAAGTTTAGTTGCCTTTCCTGGCTCCCTCGCCCAATGTGTTGAGGTTTTGAGAACGTGCTCTGCTCAGGGCGAAGCAAGCTCCTGAAATAGCTAATCCGTTTCAGCTGTTGAGCATCGACTGAAAGGTGGAGCAAAAGCTTGATCTGCCATTTTGGCGACCTTCCCAAACGGTCCTTTGGAAACAAAGACATCAACTCTGCGTCACAGGAAGATTCAGGTTGTCCCTTCACAGATCAGCCATCACATCGTGAGCTGCAGGTTGTGATCCACAGGATCTCGTGTGCAGCTCTGGAGTCCTCCTTGTCAGAATCCATTGATGTGCCTCGCCCAACCCCAGCCACATTCCCAGGAATCGGAGATCAAAAGAAGAAACAACCACAGCCCAGCGAAATCACGTTCGAAGAATGGACAATTTGCCTCGCAAAGCTTTGTATTATTCACAATTTGAGGCTTTCACTTGTTGAGTGCTTGGGTTTGCGTCCAGTTGGGAGAACAGAGGATGCGCAATTGGAAACCCCTCTTTCAATTTCTGCATTCGAGGTCGTACCGCCTGAACCTGGTGTATTCTTTCCATCTTTCGAGAAGTCCAAAAGAATATCACAGCCGCGCCATCAACAGCTTTTGGTTCCAAATCGTAAAAATGCATTAATGCAAAGTTTCCTAGCACTCGGAGTAATAGACTCCAGCTGGATGGACTTCTCTTCCAGCCCATACGTCCCTGTCTCTTTCTCGAAGCTCCTTTTTTTGTTATCTATCGCTTCGGTGTAATTCCACACAAATTCGAGAAGGCGCTTCCAAGTCGAGATTTGCAAACACGCTATTGAACAGGGTTTTACGGAGCATACGAGACTCCTCCGTAGAATGATTCTTGTAACGCCGTTATGCACTCCCACAGCACATCCCGGCATACTTCTACCCCCTCCAAAACACAATGTCGACTCTGCTAATTCGAGGTTGCTGCTCGTTGGATCATACATCCAAGTCCTTGTTCGTCGAGAGATGCATCACATCAATCAAGAACTATACCAAAGTATGGTCAAGGGAAACAGCCTCCTTAGCCCTGCGCCTCCTTGCTGTGAAACCCACATATACTCCCCATGCGTGTGCAATATAGCTATCCCAAAGCTCTTTATACGAACACCATCACCTTCTGCAGCCAGGTGAAGCGAGAGCGGCGCAGTTGTTTGTTGGATAAGAGTTTCAAGATGATTTAATCCGCAACCTTGGGGAATTAGCGCGGTTACTGCCCTCTCAAGGTTTTACAGGTGGTTTTACTTACATGACCGAAGGATGTAACATACCCTTTTGTAAAAATACCAAACACCCCAAAAAAAAAAAAAAAAAAGAAAAAGGAAAAAAAGGAAAAAAGGTTTCGCGTGTGACAAGAAAATACGTGCATCTGGATTCTCCTCCTCAGTCTTGCACCAGCGATCCTGGTTGATGATGTGCAGTTGCAGCGGGAAGGAGATGGGTTGGCAAACTAAATTTTTGAAGCCCAAATCAAGCAGCCGTCACTAGCACCCAATCGCGGGGCATTCTTCAAGCGCATTCTCCGTATTCTGGTCGTGGGTTTATCCTCCGTGGGAGAATTCGCCGGTGAATATTCTTGCTTTGACCAAAAAAAGGGAGTCAAGCTCTCTCTGAGGTGGCAATAGTACGGAGCATGTCGTGTGAACATGGCCAATGCATGGCTACACAAAAAGAGAGAGTAGAGAGGCTCCATTCCTGTGGTATTCCCGACATCTCAAAATCTGGGAAGCATTTCATGGGCCTCGGGCGGGAGCGATCTTCTCCAACCCTCAAAAAAGAAAACGGATCGAAAAGAAAAAGAAAAGGAGCTGCTTGCCCGTCTGTCCCATGGTAAACATACAAGTCTAATTTTTTTTTTTTTTTTTTTTTTTTTTTTTTTTCTCCCTTTTTGCCCCTTCTTGTGCATGCCAGGACAAGTCCCATACCGTGGAGCGAAAAGAAAGCCACGAATGGGACAACAAAGTTTCCAAAGCCGAAGCTCAGGGACCGTTCCCTTCCCGGACCCAAAAAAAAAAAAATAGGACATGGGTTGTGCCGACAGGAGAGGCGCAGGTCGTGGAAATATCAGTCCCATAGGAGGATCCCGCTCCTATGATTTGTTGGTTTGATTGGTTGTATGTTTTGAAGGGTGGATAATCTCATTTTTGGGATTCGTTTCCATCCTGGTGGTTTTTCATCCCTTTTTTTTTTTTACTTTTTCTATTTTTTCATTTTCATTTTTTTTTTTTTTTTGGCTCCGTGAGTTATTCACATGGGACGGGCTTTAGTCCCTTGGACCCCATTGATTTCACTCCAAATTCGACGAGCGGAATGATTTGACAAGCCAGCAGGTACGGAGTTATGCATCTTCTCATTATTCCGGACTCCGTCATCTTTTCAAATCCCGAGTTCGGACTTGGGGCCTTGGGGCCTGAGAACGGTTGGCCCATTTCAGGTTTGGAGACCGGTTATGGAGCTTCTGCACTGTCTTCAATTCAGCGAGGGGGGCATACCCTGCATTGCCCTCACGGGTGAGAGATTCCATCAATCTTGGACTTTTCGACAACAAGTTCTAGCAATACGGGCTGAAAAATGCACGATGAGAGAGCCCCTCCTTTTGCGCCAATTATGGAATGTTAACCTCGATGGCTGAGGACCTCTCAATCTCACCAGAGCCAACGAAACAACAACTTGCAATAAAAGGTGCTCCGTGTAGCCCTCGATAAACCTTGTCTCGAAAATGCTTTTTCAGTTCCAAGCCCGGTCAGGAGATACTTCTCTGAAGTTACATGGACTATTATCTCCCCAGCAAGGCAAAACCAGAAAACCACACTGATCCCAGTCGTCTAATCTTTCAGCTTCGAACCAACGGGCCTTGAAACATTAAGATTGACTTATTTCGAGGCGTATTCACGTAACTGACCATTGACGAAGTTATATGGAAATGGAAATTGGATTTCCAGGGACATAACTATTGTCAACGTCGGGAATGATGGCGTATATCGGTGGAGAATATTCGCTGTCGGAGAGGGTGCAAAAAATCAAGGCTTTTATAAATAAATTCTCCAAAGCCTTTCCTCCTCTGGAGTGACGAGTTACAAAACCGAACACGCGGTTATTTGGAGTGGATCGACGGCTCATGCCGGGCTCGTAACCGCTAGAAGCGACGCACATCCGCTTGTACGGGGCAATGGAGATTCATTCAAAATCAACATTTTGGGGTATCGAGTACATGGCTATATTATTATGTCGATCTCCTGGAGTTGCTGCCAGCTCTGCCTCACCACTACCTTATCCACAACCCCATCCAGGCCCGCCCACCCTCCCAGGCTTGCTGCATGTACGGAGTATAATAGGCAGCGTATGTACGGAGTGCCGGGTTCCGTACCTGCGTCAGAGATATTGTCAGGGACATATGTATGATAATTTTTGCGACCACAGAAGCGGGAAGCTACCTCAAGGAAAGAATTGTCTGTCTCAATGCTTTCCTGGGTACTACTGCAAGGCACAAGGTTTAGTGCTCCCGCACACGCACACAAAAGAAACACAAGGCAGGCAAGGACAAGAGCATGTATCTGCAATTATGTATTGAGTATGTGCGTATAGAGAAGCATGCAAGGAATCAATTAACCTCACATTGCATCATCCCATCAAATCCCTTGGGGAGCGATGCCGGCTCGGTCCCTACATGAGGGTACATTATGAAAGATGCATCCCCGTTTCATATGCCTGAGACGTCTCGTGTTTGTGCGATGGATGACATTCCGTTGGGCCTTTGCTCTCCTCTTACATTTCTAAGCAACCTTGAATGAAAATCTCCGGTTATGAAATATTGAACATCGGGGAATTCATCGAGGCGAAAGTCATGAAAACCGCCAGTTTCTCTCGCTGTCCGGTTACCTTGGTTAATTCCACAACTTTCAATTCCACCGCCACGGCTATTCGAAAGTGAGGGATATTATGTATTTCAACCCATCGATGAACATCCAGGAAGACGCAACAGGGATGTGCAAAGATCTCACGGAATGACGGAGGAATTTGCAGGGCTTCGATGGACAGAGCTTTGAATAAAGTTTCGTTCCCCGCCCCCCCTGCGACGGTGGTAATGGCGGCTATTCTTAGCACGGGCCAAATTCGCTTAGTAGTCAGGATTCAATCCACGTCCAGAAGCGATGCGGTTGAAGTGACAATGCTCGAGCACATGAATAGTTCTCATGTTGGCAACCTCAGTGTCGGGGATCTCGCTGCCGTCTTAGTCAAATCGCCGAGCGCAATGGTATGACTCGTAAAGTGAATGCCAAATGTCACCCCATTGAAAAAATATTATGTTTCCTTCATCACCACCTAAAATCGGGAGCTGGCCCCAGCGCAGATTTGATTTACAGGTCAGCGAGGCGCGCCCTGTGATGGAAGTGTAGATCTGCTCGTCAAGCCTGCCTTGCGGGTTCGGCATGCTGATATGTTACTTGGCAAAATGGCAGAGTTCAGACTCCACGTTGTGAATTCAACAAACGGTTCCGAATTATTGTCGTGGTTGAACCGCGAAAAAGTGACACTTTGCTTGACGGCACATCACAGTCTGGCGTCTTTGGATTCCTGTTCAGCAAGCAAATGGGACATTGACAGGCATGGAATTGATAATCCCCCCATCCATCCAGGGTTGCCATGGCGGGGCAGACCCTCCGGATTGACAACGCAGAGGTCGACAAGGGATAGTATGCTTGGCATTAAGCCACCCGCGGTCGATGTAGGACGAGAGAGCAGGGATTGGATGCAACAAAGACGGGGAATTCCGTTCTTTGCACAAAGTGCCACCTTCATCCAGTCATGGGGTTGCGCATCAACCGAATGAAAGTCACGAGCGGGCTGCCTTGACAAACCAGATACCAAGAGACTTTGATGGGGACGTTGCGGGTTTTCGCTGCCTTACGCACGCACTCTTGCTTCACCCATTGATCCCCACCGTGATGGAGCGAGCGAACGACGGATCAGGACAGCAACCCAATCATATGCGAAGTGCTGAGGGCGGTCCAGACTCTTTTACCGCCCTGGCTCTCTCATGGGCTGTGACCACCAGCGATGTGCTACGTGGCTGAGATAGCATTTCCTGGCAGAATCCTTTTTTCCAACTTGCGATCTTTCCGCTCCGCGTCACCCAAAGACTGGGACGATCTGTCCTCGTTGGTCAGATCAGCCTTGGGGACTATCCGGCTGAGATTGAACTCCAAACAAAGGGTGAAAGTCGCAAAATAACGCCACTCACGACACGACTCTTGGAAACCAGAACAGATCAAGGCCGGTGAAATTGAGGCCGAGCAGCCTCATGATGGAGTAAGCAAGCGAATTGACTGGTGGTTGCAGCAGCCACGTATGTAAGGCCAAAACAGACGCCGTCGAAGATCCATGAGCGCCAAGACCCGAGCTTGTGAGCAGATTCGGATGTCGTCGTTTCGAATGACCCTCTCTCCTTTCTTTCTTTCTTTCTCCGCACTCACTCACCCACTCACTGAACCCTCACACCTGCTCTCTGCTTCGTATCTCTCGGCTGGTTTCAATGAGTCGTGGTGATTCATCGGCATGGTAGACAGCGTGGAACTCATTAATGGGCTAAAAACTCTCAACCCCATCGAATGGATCCAAAAAGGGAATATTTCAACGAGGAGAGACTAGGAGGCCAGGGTTACCTCAAAGTCCTTCACAACCTTTCGCCCCCATGAGCTTTCAAAAAACCCCCCGGTTACCTATCCGAGGCTAATGCACTGCCCAAAAGCGAACAGGGTTTAGCCCGTTACCCTTGTCACCTCGTTGACACCCCCTCTGCCATGAGATCTCTGGAGATTGGGACGCGCGCATGCACGGACACGCAGGCTTGTCAGAAATTCTCTGGCTTTCTTGCTGAATTTGGAGCACATACAACCGATCATGGGAATTGTCGACGAAATTCTGAGATGACCAGGGGACGCGTGTGGCCTCCGCAACCTCGCCTAACTTGCCGCTCTGATTGAAGACAACCTTGCATTGCGAAGGTTTCCGCCGTTATCGAACCACTCTCCTCCGTGACCTGGTTGGATTATCTTTCCTTGCGGTGGTTCTCTTCCCATGCGAGTCGCCCTTGGTCAATCAAATAATAGATTGTGGAGCCTCTAGTGTGTGGTCATAGCGGTTTCAGCTGCATCCACCCGTGATTGCATATGCGAGTGTTTGTCGACTTCCGAGAAGATCCATGCCACCCGTTTCTAAAGCTGATCGTTGAAGCTCACACCCAGAAGAGTCTTTTCATTGGATGTTCAGCTGAATAACAAAATAATGCATCTCCAGGCTGGCGAGATTTTGCAAGTGAATTTTGATATTCCTCCTGGTACGGGTAAATTCCATTTTTGTGCGACGAGCAGATTGCAGCCTTTTTCCCAAGGATAATGAGGAACTGTGTTGCCAATTTGGAGCAATCATGATCAAATTCACAAATCACAGCCAAGCACGCAAACCAACGACAAAAGGTAAATTAACTCTTGGCCAGCTTTATCTCCATGTTGCTTTTGGTATTCACAGCATAATAAATGCCGACAGAGAGTTACAAGCACAGTTGGAGAAAAGGAATAGACACTCGCTTCATGCGAAAATAATTTCTAGGCCTAGCTAAATATTGCAGTTAATCTAGCCGCGTTTTTCTTTCAAATACCCTACAGCTGGAGTACAAATTAGGCCTTCTCAAAGACCGTCTAGGTGTTGGTACACTTGGGCTCATTTGGTCTTATTCTGACCGCCAACTTGTCCACACCGACATCAAGCACTTTCGTACTCGTGGCCCTCGGGCCCCGGAAGACTTCGAGGTGTAAGTTGTGACGAACCTAGGAGCCAAGTTATCGACGTAGACGGTCTGAGACACACACACCGAGCATCGACTACGGGCCTGCAGCAGTACCAACCCAACATTGATATAAGTGCGATGTGCACCGTTTTCTGAGCCAAACGTATTTTTTCTACACCGCATACCCGCGCCTTGGCCCTCCAATCTTTCCCGGTCTAATATTTTGAGTTCACTGTTAAGGTTATCAGCCCTACTTTGTCTAACTTGCGATGCTCTTTGAATATGTGGCTTATCTTACAACTTATCATAGTATACCTCCTTTGAACAAGATTAGAGTAGGGAGCTATCCAAAAGCAGCCGGCTGACAATTCTCTTTCTCTAGCTTTAAGTGCGAGTGTGTCCACTCAGATCTCATCATGATCAAAAAAGAACCCTTTCCATCATCCTCTTCCCCCTCCTGGATACACAAGCTCCCACTATTTGTCTTCAGATATGTTACACGTGAACTTGTGTTACCTTTGGTTTCTCCCTCTTCACAACTGTGTGCAACTCTGACAAAGGAGGAAAGAATCTCAATGGCCTTAGGCCATCATTCCTTCGAGCACAGTGAGCTCATTACATTATCGAGGGTGACAATAGACAGAAGGAAGCTTAAGAACGCAGGGACTCTCTGTAGCTTCTTTTTCAGCCATTATATTCGATTTAGAATATTACGTTTCAGGCCAGGGCAATGAGAACGAGGATCTTCTAGGTCTCTGATATCAAGTTGGGAGCAGAGCTGAGGTTGCGGCTTGAATCTTCGTCCGGTAATTGAGTCGAGAGACACTGCTGGAAGCTAGAGGCTCGAGTGACTGTGTCCGGGTACCAAAAGAGATAATTCTTATTTTCTTAGGCTTTGACTGTGTATCACTTGAGACTGCGTCTCTTTGCAGATGCCAAAGGTCCACATGGTTAGAAAATCCCCCTGGCATGGCAGTTTTGACTGGAGCCAGCATCAACCGCACCCATACATTGACGCACGAACATCAAGCCTGTAGAGTGCGAAGAGCCCAGATCAAAAGGGTAAAAGTTGCTTGTACGGAGTCGCATACGTATGTACAACAAGAGTGGTGCCACGTAACACTATTAGTGTTTCATTGGTATGACTACAGAGGACAGGAGAAATAATGAAGCTCTGAAAATGTACTGCTATTCCTCTGGTCTGGTTTTTAATGCCTTGACTTTGCAAACGCTTCTTTGGAAAAAATGGAGCTATTCCGACGATAGAAGCACTTCGAAGTATGAGTACCTCTTCAGGTATAACTAAGCTACACTTGCAATGCCTCGACCCAAGATTCCTCTCTGCATTGACGTTTCTTTAGCTGATGGAAGCTCTTGCTAATCTCTTACCTTCAATCGAAGATGCGTTCTGCAGGCTGTCGCATCGTACACATCTAATTTATGTATAGCTATATTTACGGGACATTTTCCCGCCCTGCAGAACCCACGATCGATACCTTCCAAGAGTGCCTGTTGAATTGACGAGTCCATTGGGACCGCATGTCCCGGAAAATACGTCCCCACCGGGAATGCTTTTCGGGTGTTGGTACGGAGTAAACACACATATCGAATAGAGCGGTGCAACACCCCAAGTGAGACTTCTTTCTGTATGTACCCAGATCGAAAACATGAATCTTAAAATAGCAGGTCAAATGATGAAGGTTCTTTGTGGCACTCAAAGCTACCATTGATCCCGACCGTGACGAGGAATCCATGTCTATCAGGGGCTTCCCCCACCCAGCACAGAGAATGCACACTTTCAAGCTTTGCTTCTTTCATCAAGAAATATGTTGGCCAAGGACAAAGAGCTGGCTGAGACACAAAACTTTCTGCATACATATATATGCAGGTAAGTAGGTTATCATCAGAGCTTTCGGGTTGCAGACATGATGTCATCCAATGAGGAATGAGTTGCTATGACTTATCCCCAGAATTTTACTGCTTTTAACGGGGCTGGTAAAGGGTATATCATAGGGATTTACATGTTGGCATGTCCTTTCTGAATCAATTCCGAAGATTTCTACTCTCTGCGCGGGATTACGCAAAATATCTTGTATTGAAAGAGCTAGCGGTCGATGGTATCACAAAGATGGGGGTGATCCCCTCGCCTGCCAGTCCTCCCTTTGTTGTTACACCTTGGCCCAATAACAGGCAAAAAAGGATGCAATATGTTACCAAGATGCACTTTTGGGACCGTATATTTGGACGTCCATTTGTATCGTATAGACCTATGAATGTTCATACCAAACATACAGTGGGACCAATAATGTATCTTGAAGACTTTGCCCGACTCATTTTGTCAGAGATCGAGGAGTCGCTGCATAATCATGTAAGTCAGGTATGTTTGAGGGGTAAATCTATTTTAACTCAGATGCTGTGCTATTGTACTCCACTTTGCCTCTCTTAACCTGCATGGAGTCCTGTGGAGTACAACGGTAACTCTACCGCGTTTTGAAATGTCCAACAAGCGGAATAGACGAAAGACATGAGTGACTCAGCCGTCGGTATATACGTATGTACTATGCAGTGTTCATACTCCGCGTGTGCGGTACATAACCCTCTAGACGGGAAGAGACACCCATACCTTGCAATAACGTGGAATCTATATGGAGTACCTGTTCTTCAGGGCACGCTGCCGAGGCGTGCCTGCGAGAACTCGACCTGGGACGTGATGGGCAACCCCAATAAGAGGGTGAGTGTCAATAAGTTTGCTAAATTTTTGAACCGGGTTTGATTTGACCTATAGGTCCCGCACCGTAGAATGTATAGTTAAGTCGAGATCGAAATGATTGATTTGGATTTTGGAAAGCCAATATAAGCCCATGTAGCGAGGGAGGTCGCATTAGTCCTTCGAATCATGCAAAGGAGCAGAAAAGAGATTTTGCCAAGTATATTTCATCCCTAATGGAATCACATTTTATCTCAAATCACCAAGAAATGGATGTGGGCTGGACACTAGGGAAGTGAAGCCAAGGAATAGCATATTACCTTCTTTGGCTCTTTTCGCTTCTCTTTTCTTTCTGCTGAATGAACACTTGCTGCAAGATATCAAACCAATCCTTCTGATCGATCGTTAAGTCTTTCTTAGGATTTCGGAAGATCTGGGAAATGATATCTCGAATCCTGGTGCTCAAGGCTTTGAGCGCCATCATCGACTTCCAATCTTTCACCGAGAATCTAATGCGATTACCGTCTATTGACACCACCCCAGAATACATCTGCAAAATAAAGGAAAAATAACAAAGAGTGATCAGCTATATCTCAGTGTGAAAGCTAACATAGCGGACCGTTGTAACACATACCTTGAACTCAACATCACCGCAGAGCAACGCAATGGGAAAGTCCTCGACCGCGCTCGTCTCATGCGCGTTGTAGTTCCGATTTCGTGACTGCATTATATGATAATAGGAGAGCCACTTTGTTGAAAGTTCTGCAGTCTTATTTACTGATGTCGTGTGGAGAACCACTGACTGATTGTTTGAAATGTTCCTCCATCCTTTCCCTTGGCGGGTCAAAATCCTAGGGTAGAAACTCCATGCAATAACAGAGTTTACAACCAGGTCATTGCTGCTATTGACATCCAGTCGTTCGGGCACTGTGAAAAACTGGCGTCTGCGTCCAGAAAATCGTGCCCTTTGGCTCACATTAGCATTAGTTTCAGCTAGTGGTAGGTAGGAAATACTAACCTGCTCAAATCAGCTTCTTCGGAAACATCCAGCTTTACCAGGCCTGTATCAACTAGGGAAACTAGCAATTGAGTTTTGACATCTTCTATGTTTAACAGTGCTTGGGGGCTCAAGCAGTTCTTTCGACAGAACGTGAACTCGTTCATTCTTGGTGTCTCACGGCATTTTTTCCACGCACAGTAAGCGTTGTAGACAGACAACAGATCGGAATTCCCTACATTTTTATAAGCACTTATGGAATAGAACCCACGAGGGAAATATGTTCACTCACCTCGATCAAAAGCACGTTTTGCAGCCTGTGTGGCATTGCTCGATGCGGCTGTATGTACAAAAGGGGATTTGCAGGATAAAATGGCCGCGATGCTCACCGTTGAATCTACACATTGAAACAGAGCACCATACAGGATTAACTTGCCTAAGAACACATCCAGTGGCAGTTGAGCGAGTTGCCTGCCTAAGGGTGTCAACACTTCAGTGTTAGTAAGAGCCTTGACTGCTTTGAGTGCCTCTATCGCCCGACGAATATTCTTGGATGATGGAGGATCGAGTGCTTCAGAGAGAGTTTCCTCAATGTCACCGAGATTGCAGATTTTCACTCGAAGGATTAGGTCTTGAAGAGAGAGACGGAGCATTTCAGGGGTTTGTTGATCTGCCATCTGTGATGCAAATTAGACAAGAATACAAAGTTTATTAGGAAAAGACAATGCATACCAGTTTATCGTGGCGATGTTTGGTAAATAAGTGAAAACAGAGGCCTTCTTGAACTCTTCCAGCTCTGCCACGTCGTTGCTTAGCATTGGCACGGGATATAAACGTTTCAACGAGTCTTGATATCTGACGTCGCTCGTCAAACCTTTGAAGGTGTTAGCAAATGCCCTACAATGACAAAGACGCCAACTTACCGCATAACCTTCTCTTTTCCCGTATCTATTACTGCAGTTATATCCGGAATTGTAATCCCTAGGCTCGTTAGAAAGTGGAAGCCACGAAAAAGGTTATCTTCTGCGCTTATCATACCAGTCTCAGCAATATTTGTTGCGATGACAATTTTTCTTGTTCCCTTTTGAGGGACTAAAAATGCCTTTTCCTGCTCCTCACTGGCTATTGAAGAGTGAAGAGAATGCACTATCCAACCGTTTTCAAAAAATGGCTCTGAAAGTATTCCGTCATGCAGCCTGCGTATTTCCGCTAGCCCAGGCATGAAAACCAAGAATGCCTTGCTATATTTCTCTAGCCCGGGTTTAGTCGCTATAGTAAAAATCAAATCTATGATCAGCTTATAATCAAGGCGATATTCGTCAAAAGAACAAACCGCATCGCAGGTTTGTTTGCTATATGCGGACAATGTGGATCGTAGACTCTCGTCAGTTTGAGCCCGTTCAGTGCTGGAGAAATCGCTTTCGTCTGTATAATCTAGCGACTCCTTTTCGTGTGAACAGTGCCTCGTGACCTCGATCGCATCCTCCAGATAATTGGTTTGCACAGCGAATGTCCGACCAGGAATATTCAGGACTGGTGCGCCATCGAGATATGCAGAAAACATCTGCGCATCGACGGTCGCAGACATGAGGACTAATTTAAGGTCTGCTCGTTGATTCAAAAGTCGACGAAGTATAATCAATAAAAAATCGCTATCAAGCGTGCGCTCGTGAACTTCGTCCAAAACCAAATGAGTTATGTCGTTGAAATCATGCGGCCGCTCTAACATCCTGATTACTACTCCCGTTGTCCTAGCCTAAGGAGTCAGCCTGTACAAATGGGCGAAAATGATACCGGGTCACTTACGCATATATCAATCTACTAGATGCCACTACTTTGCTCTCCAGCCTTATTGCGTATCCCACAAGAGATCTAGCTGTTCCAACGGCGTCCCTACCCTCTCCGAGTTCTTCGCTAACTCTTTTTGCGAGTGATATGGCCGAAATCCTTCGTGGTTCGGTCACGTATATCTTGCAATGACGGCCCGCTGTGAGTTCATTTTCGAGGATAAAAGATGGTATTTGCGTGCTCTTGCCACTTCCGGTTTCGCTACAAATGATAAGCGTTTGGTTTGCTGAAATCATTTCTATTATCTGCTCTTTGAATGGCCATATTGGGAGGTTAGTCCGGGTTTTCATCATTTTTGCGAAAAGGTCGGTGGAAGATCGGTCTTTCCATAGGTTTTGGTAGTATTTTGACGGTTGCGAACTTGAAAATTTCGGTTGCAGATTTTCCTCTTGTCTCGCTCTCGCGTTTCCGTTCCGTCGTTTAAAATTTTCGATCAGCACGACATCCTCGTCGGCTTGACTTTTAACTTGTTGAAAAATATCCTGTAAACCCTTAACAACTTCCTTATCGGCAGCCTCCTCGTGTTCCTTTCTGGAGCTAGACAACTCATCCCACACGTCCTTCCACAGCCCAGGTAATTTCATGTACGCTCTATTTTCCCTCGTCGAAGAAGAGAGAATAAATAAGGCAACAACAGAGACGTAGGATTCTGCTTGCAGTGCAGTTGCCGCACTTATGGAATCCATCGAAACCTGTACGAAATGCGGATTCGAGGTGAAATATATGTCGGGGTACGGAATATCCAGAGGTACGTCCTGGGCTTTGGACCAAGTTATCCGAACACTCTTGCGGTGGGAATAAGACGTAGAATCCAAGTCCCTATAAACTATTTTGAAACCCGGGTCTCTAGATCACCATCAGCGTATTAGTATCAAAATTCAACAATTAAAGGCCCGGCATCCAAACCTCGTTCTGCACGCTTCTTCCAAAACGCGACGGGGATTGATCCCAACCGATTTACCAAAATCTCTGAGCTTAGTTGCCACACGCCCGTCGGTGAAGGCATTCGCAGCCGTTCCTATAGGGGAATCGGACTCAATCGCGAACATGCTTCCTAGGATGTTTTCGTCGTCGTCGCTATCGACTAAGTTCGGCTGCCCACCGGTATCGGTTGGTGGGCCCTTCCCATCTCTTCCTGATGCCATTTCCAGGCTAGGTTCTGTAGGTTTTAGTCGTCCACGTAACGACTCAGCGGTATCAGCACGCAATTCACAGAGCCTTTCTTTCCATTCAGCCTCAGCTTTTTCGGAATCAAATAAGATATCCCTTTCGACCACAGCAAGTTTAGTCTTTATTTTTTCTATCTGGGAATCAATTGCAGGGTCCACTACGCTCACAGCAGCCTTTTTGGACCTTGTCTTGGGATGATTGAAAAAACTTGGTTGAAGGGAATAGATACGTGATCGGAGTTCTAGATAACGCGGGATCAATGCGTCTGGATCCAGATCAATATCGGACATGTCAGGGTCTGAGTCCAACGAAGGGCTTGGGTGCGTAGGGCTTTTTGGCTTCGTTGATATATTGTTAACAGGAGTGGTTGTCCCAGAGTTTGGAGGTGTTGCTTCTATTTCATCTATTAAATTGTTAGCGCCACATTTGGTTTATGGGTTAAGTTCTGAATGCATCCACAGAGCAGACCTTTTTGATCGTCCGGCTTTGCTGGGGGTTTCTGCTGCCCGTATATCGGTAGCTCATCTTCGGAGGAGTGCGATGCCAGCCATTCAAGGACCGGGCCTATACTCGACGTGAAATCCTTGTTTGAGGCTTGATCCTGGGAAGAGTGTAAGAGAATTCCTCTCAACGCTTTATCCACCATGGACTTGGAAAACCCAAGTTTAAGCAGGGTCTCCTTGAGTGTCCACATGTTTATACATCGTTCTTCTTCATTTGCCATGAAATCAGCATTTTCGTCAAACCTACTAAAATAGGACGGTAATTTTTCAATTTCTTTGATTTCTTTTTCAATGATCAGGTTGCAGATATCCGGGCTTAACCAATCTCGAGTATTAATGGTCATCCCTTGAGCACGCAGAGTGCGGCGCTCTGTTTCGAGTCTTCCAGCTTGACGAGAAGCCTCGTTTTTGCATTTTCCTGCATACTTGTCTAACAGACTCTGTAGTTCAGCCTCTTCGAGATGTTTCTCGAGCTCCTCTGGCGGCAGGTTTTCCAAAGAATCCTTGGATTTCTCTGGTTGTCCTGCAGTGGCTGGTTTCTGCTCTTCTTTGGTAACAGATGGTTGTTCTGCCTTTGTTAACACTCCAGAGTTTATGACTTGTGATTTAGATGGGATTGAAGTAGTTGTGAATCCTCTTGCTGGGTTGGAAGCAGGCTTCTTCTTCTTGCGACCTGGTGCCATAGCCAAATCTGGCGTGATAGAGTCTATATAGTTTCAAGGAGGCAGGTGAGCTGGCAGAACAAAAATAAATGACTAAAGGAAAGATTTAAGAAGCTATATGACTGCTGACCGTATGCAAAATAGAAAAAATATTAATGCCTTTATGGCTAGTGATGTCTTATCAAGAACAATCAACTAGGCTTGAGAGTTGAGAGAAGTCTAAAAGTGGGTGCGGAAGATCCACCAGTCTTTGTCACCAAAGTTTCAAGCCACCACAGGGCAAGCACACAACATCAAACCCCACTACTTTCATGCTATAGCATGGAGATGCAAGCATGGATGAAATCAAGTGGAACAATGTGCATGATGGCATGCTAGAGTCATTGAAACCGGTTATTTTTTCTGGTTCAACATCTCGGCGTCGTGCTGGCCTTCATGAACTTCATGAGAAAATCCTATGTAAGTCAGCGACTTTTGGTTAGCCTTGCTCAGCACTTGACTGATTGCTCCTGGAAGCACACGAGTTGCCAAAGGAACTAGATAGGCCTCTCCTAGATTTGCTTTTCGGAACATATCCTATTTACGTTGATCGAGATTCTCGCCGAGATGCGCAGCGATGTATTCGCGATATATTTCAAGCTCCGATAGCGTCCGTTGATCTCAAAGATTTCGCGAATAAGCTCCACAAGGAATGTTATAAGCCAGCAATTGCTGCTGCCAATGCCTTCGTCTTGATCGAGTGGTGCACATTGCTTTTGCAGCACCTAAGCCAACGCGAAGCAGAAAACCCTGAAGATGCACCCCAGCTGGCAGTGAACGTTCTATCTGCAAATTCAAAAGCACTGGAAACGTGTCTTCGGTCATCTAAAAAGGAGGGTCTAAAACACTCTGCTATCATAGTGTCTAGACGCGCTTTGCGAACCGTTCTATCAAAGGAGGAAACCGGCGATGAAGTGGTGCGGCGACTTGTTCGTGTGCTTACCAGCGAGACGGGTTCAGGATTTAGAAACGCTCCCTACCTCGGAGTTCTATCTGGAGTTTGCGCGCGACTTCCCAAAAGAAGAGCTGTTTTAGACGATGTGAAGCCTGCCATTTTTCAATTCTATATCAAAGATATCATTGGGTCTCGAACAGTGGTTCCTAGCCACATCGCTGGAAGTTTAGGCGACTTTTTCATCTCATTTGCCTCCGCGGAGGATCTCCAAAAAGAAATCTGGCCATCACTTGAAAAGGCTATGCTTAGGAGCCCTGAAGTGGTTTTCACCGGCATTATTCCCTCTTTTGTGGCTGCAATTCCACGCGAGATTGAACTGTCCGAAGTGGTTTCCACACGACTTAGTAAACCCCTTCTTTCGAGCTTTAAGTCCGCCAGTCAAACAGTCCGGCAAGGGGCAGTCAAAGCTTTCGAGGCTTTGATTGCTAAATGCAAGGAAGAACAGTGGCTTCTGAAAATCATCGATGAAGTCATTCTCCCTTTGAAAACCTCAAGAATTACAAATGTTGAACATCGCGCGCTCCAGGTACAAGTTCTCAGCATCTTTCATTGTTTTCCAGAGCTGTCCCACAGGGTACTGTCGGGCCTTTCGCCTGCCCTTGCACGTGAGAGTAATGAGGCCGCACTCGAGTCAGAGGTACAGGCGTTTTGTCACCACCTGGCATATCTGATCCGTTCTCAATCCACGATTAGCAAGGAAGATTTCTCTGTTGTGGCCAAAGGCTGCGCTGAGAAACGAAGTGCTTTTCGCAAAATTTGGATTTCTAATGTTGGAGAGGTCATATGGAATCTTGACCGTGATTCCTTGTTCTCTTCATCGAGTGTGAAGACCAATTTCCTGAAACCGGTGGTGGAAAAAATTTCAAGTTCATTTGACGAGATAAACGCCAACCCCCTACCTGCAGTTCAAGGTGGAACTATTTCAATAGCCTATGTTCTTCTGGCCCTCTCATGTCAGAATCTTCAAGGAGGAAAGCTAGACGATGGCAGTTTACTCCTTAATACTGATGTCATTGTCGGCCAATCTCTATCATTATCTCTGAAACAATCTTTCTTACTCAATCCCAGGATCTTCACAAAATTGGCCTCAAAAGACGAGCTTGCATGGAATATTCGCGCGTTATCCGGAGTTTCATCAGAGGCTGCCTTTCAAGCCGTAGACCCAACAGTGAGAGATACTTGGGCACAAGCTTTTATTTATGTAATTTCCTCCGCAGCTACACCTGAGAATTTGCGAGAATCTGCGATTTCCCATCTTCGCAACTGTTATCTCAAGAATCCGCAAGTGGTCGGAATGGCCATCATCAGCGCGATGTGGAAGTGGTTGCTCGCCGTTAATACAGGAGATAAGGATTCTGCTGCTCTCAGTGCAGGGACAGGCGGTGATAAACTCCTCCTTGTTGTCAGAGCTATCACTCCCAGTCCCAATGTTGTGGATTCCCTGGTCCTCGATCGTCAATTAATTGAACTCCTGGTGCTATGCCGCCCAGAACTCATCCCCAGAGCTAATTGGATAGAGATTACGCTGAGAGCTGGTGCGGATCCCGGCAAAATTGCCCAAAGCTATCCAAAAGAATGCATAGCACAGGTGCTTCTCGCTACAGAAGTGAGTCGTAGATTTTGGTATTTCAGCCACGCATCGACCTTGCTAACACGATGTTTAATGCAGGACCCAATTCGATCTAAACTATCCAAAGGAAGGACGGCGGCGTGGAATGCTGCTGCTGACCTTGCTTTCGTGGCGCCCGATGTCATGATGCCTATACTTGTGAAACAAATTCAAGAGGATCTCAACATAGACAGGATTACGAGATTTGGGCCCACTGACATTGCAATTGCGCGACATTCGGGAGAAACGCCCTTCATCGACGTCCTCAGTACCAAGACTAAAAGATTACCTGGCAAAGGAGACAAGGATTACGACACTCTTAAATGGGAAGCAGAACTTCGAGCCGAAATGGCTCAGAAACGTGGTCAACACCAGAAGAAGCTAACACCAGAAGAGCAAGTTAAGGTCAAAGCGCAGTTATTAAAGGAAGCAGAAATTCGAAAAAGTATCCAAATTCAGGAGCAAATAATTAGGAGAGGAGCCGGCATCGTCGAAAGTCTCGCTAGAGGGCCCGCCACTGAAGCTGAAGAATGGATAAACCAAGCGGTTAACTGTCTATGTCGGCTTGTCGAAGTTGACGCGGGTGCTTTAGTCGGCAGTAGTATCTCCGAAGCCTATGTTGCGTGTACCAGCCGAATATCCAGTCGCCTGGAAGAAATTAGGCCGTTTATTGGAATTGCTACCCTTCGGTCTCTGGGCAAAACTTACATGCCTTCTGACCTTGAAGTAGAGCCACTAGGAAGTACGTGTTATTTATGCTAAAGTATTTAGGGGAAAGAAGTCTCTAACTTTCTATGTGCAGCCCTCGTGACTCGAATTCTTTATCGCATCCGACTCGCTTCGGAGCAGCGACCATTCGATGTTGTTTCGTTCGGAATTATGCTTCGGCTAATAATTGTCGTTCTTGAAAAGGATGGCGTTAAGGAGGCCGCAGAAAGCCGAGGGGAACAGATCCTTCTGGCGCTTGAATTTCTCACAATTCACGCAAATCTATGTATTAAGCCTTGGCCTAACGACTATTTGCCATTGCTAACGACTTATCTTAGTTTCCGACAGCAGATTGCCGAGAACTGAAGTCCTACGAACATTGATATCTGCGATGCGAATTCATGCAGAGCATTATAAGTTAATGCGAGATCTTCTGATTGATATTTGCCGTTCTGTAACAGACAATGTCCAACCGGATGAACTCACGATCCTACTTCAAGGAGTGATAGTTCCAGAAACATCAGTTCGGACTGCGGTTCTCCAAGCCATCGAGGCTGAGATTGACCTCACTGATCTTGACTTCTCTGAGTACATCTGGCTCGGATGCCATGATCATGTTTCTGAAAATGCGGAAATATCCAAGGCTATATGGGAAGAGAACGGCCTCGAAGTTGATGCGAACTCGCCCGATTTTATTATGGAGTATCTCGGTACGGCCGATTCGCAACTGCGGGGTGCAGCAGCAGTGGCTCTCGCGCATGCTTGCAAGTTCAGCCCTTCTGTATTTACGACTACTTTGGAGAAGCTTGAGACCAAATACCAGGATGAAATTAAACCAAGGGCTCCAGAAACGGACGCATACGGTATGCCCAAGAAGGTAGATACTCCGGACAATTGGCAGCTTCGAAGCGGAATAGCTTTGGCTCTTAAATCTATGGCCCAGGGTTTTCATGGAGATCAAATCGTTGGTTTCTTACAATTTTTAATCAGCGAAGGCCCACTTGTTGATCAAAATGTGTCAGTCCGACGGCAAATGGCAGAAAGTGGGAGTGCGGTCATAGCTTTGCATGGACAAGATAACGTCGAGGAACTAATGCATCTATTCGAGAAGACATTAGAGACGTCCGACAAAGCGACTGAACAATCAGATTGGCTTAACGAGGCCGTTATAATTCTATACGGCTCCCTCGCGCGCCATCTCAAGAGTGGGGATAAGCGGTTGCAGACGGTCATTAAGAAACTCCTTGCTGCCCTTTCCACTCCATCTGAAAGTGTTCAGTATGCTGTTTCGGAGTGCCTGACACCCCTCATTCGGCTCTCTCCTATAGAGACGTCTGTCTATATAGACGAGTTGGTGGATCAGCTTTTGCACTCGAAAAGATACGCTACAAGACGCGGGGCTGCGTATGGTTTGGCAGGTATTGTGCATGGAAGAGGCATATCTGCTTTGCGTGAATTCCGTATCATGCCACGGCTCAAGGAGGCATCCGAAAATAAGAAAGATCCAAATGAGAGACAAGGGTCACTCCTTGCTTTCGAGCTCCTTTCACTAGTCCTCGGCCGAATGTTTGAGCCTTATATCATTCAAATACTACCCCAATTACTAACTGCTTTCGGCGACCCCAGTGTTGATGTTCGTGATGCATGTTTAGATACTGCCAAAGCGTGCTTCGCTAGCCTAAGCTCTTATGGTGTGAAACAAATTTTACCGACTCTTCTCGAAGGCTTGGATGATCCACAGTGGAGGAGTAAGAAGGGCGCCTGCGACCTTCTAGGAGCTATGGCTTATCTCGATCCTCAGCAACTTGCTGTCAGCCTTCCCGACATCATCCCTCCTCTCACCGTCGTCCTCAATGACAGTCATAAGGAGGTTCGCAATTCCGCGAATAGGAGTCTTCAACGTTTTGGAGACGTCATAAGCAATCCTGAAGTAAAAGGTCTTGTTAATATTTTACTAAAGGCCCTTAGCGACCCCACGAAGTATACAGACGAGGCTCTGGATGCTCTGATTAAAATATCATTTATTCACTACCTAGATGCGCCTTCGCTGGCACTCATTGTGAGAATCCTCGAAAGAGGACTTGGTGATCGATCTACAACAAAACGGAAAGCTGCTCAGATCATCGGCAGTCTGGCTCATCTAACCGAACGCAAAGACCTTACCTCGCATCTCCCGATCCTTGTTGCCGGCCTCAAAATCGCAATCGTCGATCCTGTGCCTACTACTCGTGCAACAGCTTCGAAGGCTCTTGGTTCTCTCATTGAGAAACTAGGAGAGGAAGCATTGCCGGACTTGATCCCAAGCTTAATGACTACTCTCAAATCAGATACCGGAGCGGGAGATCGGCTGGGCTCTGCTCAGGCCCTCTCCGAAGTTCTTGCCGGGCTGGGGACATCTCGACTCGAAGAAACCTTGCCATCAATCTTACAAAACGTATCAAGTGCCAAGTCTGCAGTTCGAGAAGGATTCATGTCTTTGTTTATCTTTCTTCCTGCTTGCTTCGGGAATAGCTTTGCTTCATACCTCAACAGAATCATTCCTCCCATATTATCCGGTTTGGCGGATGATGTGGAGGCAATACGAGAGACTTCCCTTCGGGCCGGTCGCTTGTTAGTTAAGAATTTTGCTACTAAATCGATCGATCTCCTGTTGCCTGAGCTTGAACGAGGCCTTGCAGATGATAGCCACCGTATTCGACTTAGCTCTGTTGAATTAGTAGGAGACCTCTTGTTCAACCTCACCGGCATTAATACCAAGGCAGATATAGAAGAAGAGGATGATACCGCCGCTCAAGCTGGCCAATCTTTGCTTGAGGTGCTTGGTGAAGATAAGCGGAATAAGGTCTTGTCTGCACTTTACATATGTCGCTGTGATACCTCAGGGCTTGTTCGAAGTGCTGCAATAAATGTATGGAAGGCTTTGGTTGCCAGCCCTCGAACTCTCAAAGAACTGGTGCCGACATTGACCCAACTCATCATCCGTCGCTTGGGGAGCGCAAATATGGAACAAAAGGTTATTGCTGGAAATGCATTGGGCGAATTGATCAAGAAAGCGGGCGAAGGCGTTCTCTCAACCCTGTTGCCATCACTTGAAGAAGGGCTCCTGGCGTCCACTGAGGTTGACGCAAGGCAGGGAATCTGTATCGCTCTCCGTGAGCTCGTCATCTCCTCTTCTGGGGAATCTCTCGAGGTGTATGAGAAGATTCTTATTTCTACTGTTCGGACAGCGTTGCTTGATTCAAATCAAGATGTCCGCGAAGCAGCCGCAGAGGCTTTCGATGCGCTTCAGCAGGCCCTAGGAAGGCGTATTGTTGATCGCGTATTGCCGGATCTTCTTAATTTGTTGCACACAGACGCAGAGGCAGATCGGGCTCTCGCTGCTCTTCTTACGCTCCTGACTGAAACTACGCGCGCGAACATAATTCTTCCTAATCTTATTCCGAGTCTTCTTGCTAGTCCCATGACGAGCTTCAACGCAAAGGCACTAGCATCGCTGGCTGAAGTCACCGGTGGCGCGCTCACTCGAAGGCTTCCAAATATTCTCAACACCCTCATAGACAATTCTCTTTCGACAAAGAACGAAAAGCTCCGGCCCGAGATTAACAGCGCCTTTGACACAGTCCTTAATTCAGTCGATGAGTGTGATGGATTGAATGCGGCGATGAATGTCATGATTACACTCATGAAACACGAAGACCACCACAAGCGTGCAGCTGCCGCAAACCGCTTGTCATCGTTCTTCGGGAAAACAACTCTCGACATATCTCGTTATTACCCTGAGTTAGTTCGGGTATGCCTTATATCGTTTGATGACTATGATACGAATGTGGTGGCCGCAGCCTGGGAAGCTCTTAGCCAATTAACGTCACATATGCGGAAAGAAGAAATGGAAGTATTGGTGATTCCAACGAGACAAGTCCTCCGGCAGGTCGGCGTTGCAGGTGCCAATCTTCCAGGATTTTGTAGGCCCAAGGGAATCAGCGCAGTCTTCCCCATTTTCCTTCAGGGTTTGCTGAATGGAACTGTTGAGCAACGGGTGCAGTCCGCTTTAGCTATCGGAGATATCATAGATAGGACCAGCACCGAAGCTCTAAAACCGTTTGTGACACAGATCACTGGTCCATTGATCAGAGTGGTTTCAGAACGTTCAGTTGAGATCAAATGTATGGTCCCACTGCCCATATGTGATGAACTACAAATCTAATCGCTAAACATAGGCGCGGTCTTTTTGGCTATCAACAAGTTGCTGGAGAAAATTCCACTCTTCATCAAACCATTCCTCCCTCAGTTGCAAAGAATTTTTGCTCGAGGCCTGGCAGACTCTAGCAGCGAGACATTGCGGTCAAGAGCGGCTAAAGGGTTGGGAATTCTTATCACTTTGACGCCTAGGGTCGATCCCCTTATTTCAGGTAAGAAAGCTTGTAATCTGCTCAATATCACAAAGTCTAACATCTTTATAGAACTGGTCGCTGGTTCCAAAACGTCGGACTCTGGTGTGAAGAGTGCTATGCTCCGCGCCTTGCATGAGGTGGTCGCTAAGGCTGGCAAAAATGAGCGACGCATCCAAACAAGCCATCCTTGAGCTCATTGATGATGAATCGGCTGATCGTGATGGTATGCCTTACCTCAGTTCCATAAAAATGGTGTAGCTAACTCAGTGCAGAGGCAACGAACATCGCCAATGCCCAGCTCGTCGGAGCCCTTATCAAGTCACTTCCAGAGGCTACGGCCGTGCCACTGATTAAGTATGTTCTCTCTAGTACAATTGTTGGATATTGGTGCTAATAATTGGACAGGAACCGCGTTCTCACATCTCACTACACACACCTCTCTGTCCTCGCACTTAATTCTATTTTGGCTGAATCCCCGAGGTCTATAACTGACACATTTCCCGATGAAACCCTATCGACTATATGCGAAGGTATCAAGCATAAGGATGTAAGTGCATGCTTTCTCTCCACGGAGTTGTTTAGAATATTAACTTTGATAATAGGTGTTTATTGCCGACAACAGTGTCCTGGCTGCCGGCAAGTATTTATTAACAACAGATATTGATCGGGATGCCGAAACAGATAGAGTTGTGCTTGAGGCTTTGACATCAGTGATACCACCCGGCAACCCGGCTGATACGCGTCGTGTGGCTTTAGTAGTGCTTCGCACAGTCAGCCGCTTAGAGCCCGGTCTTGTTGGACCACACCTTTCTCTACTCATACCACCCGTATTCTCTAGCGTCAGGGACCTAGTCATCCCCATCAAGCTTGGTGCTGAGGCAACATTCCTCGCCTTACTGCAGGTGGTGGATGCCGGAAGCGTCATTTTGATACATACCTCCAGGGACCGGGGGCGGGCCTCCCAATGACAACAAAGCGAAGCATGCAAGACTATTTTAAGCGCGTTGCTCTGCGTCTTGCAACCCAAGCTCGCGAACGAAGGGATGCAGAAGGCGGTGCTGGAGGCCTCGACTTAGCGAGCGACGAGGCTGACGATGAAAAGGAGCTTTGGAGCGTGGGAAAGGTGGATCTGGGCGATTTCTCTGAGGATTAAGGCAGCTACCTAAGATGTGGCTCAGATGGTAGCTATTAGTATCTAAAAACAATCTGTACACAATCCCTCGTGCTATTTTGCTCCATCCCAACGGACCTTGTCCTCGCCTTGAGGATTGGCGGTAGTTTAGATTTCCTGTTTGGGTAAAGTCGCGCGAAGCCCTAAGTTGTGGAATTTCGTCTCGCTTAGCACATAGTCGCTTAGTAATCGCCTATGACAAACCTTGTTCCACCCACATCCTCACGCACTGCTGTCGACGTCGAGATTCGAACAACCATCCATCGACAAACTCGGCTATCGAATTCAACGGCATCAAGATGTAAGTTAATTATTGTCCCTGCGATAATACCACACCACTCGTCTGCATATTTTACGTGTCCCCCGATGTACCCGAAGTTTTTGGCGTCAACATGAAATTTGAAAGGGATTAGAGCACTACGCAAGGCGAAATTCACGAGTTTTGGCTGACGTTTTGATCTCGTTTTCTGCCAAATAGGGTCAACCTTCGCACTCAGAAGCGCCTGGCCGCTGCTGTTGTCGGCTGCGGCCAGCGCAAGATCTGGCTTGATCCCAACGAAGTCAACGAGATCTCCACCGCCAACTCCCGCCAGACCATCCGGAAACTCATCAGCGATGGCCTGATTATCCACAAACCAGTCACGATGCACTCGCGTGCGAGAGCTCGTGAGCTCGCAGAGGCCCGCAAGATCGGTAGACACCGAGGCTTCGGTAAGCGAAAGGGTACAAAAGATGCTAGAATGCCCAGGTACGTTGCGATCTACCTGATATTCGCCGCATCGCGATGATGTAGCAGCAAGCTCGATGGAGTCCCTTGGTCGGTTGTTGTTACCTTTCTCTATTAACACAATATGTTTCGTTACAGCCAAGTCCTTTGGATGCGCCGGCTGCGTGTCCTTCGCCGTCTCCTCGCCAAGTACCGTGCCTCCGGCAAGATTGACAAGCACCTTTACCACGAGCTGTACCATCTGAGCAAGGGTAACACCTTCAAGCACAAGCGTGCCCTCGTCGAACACGTACGTCCTATAATTCCATTTGACCAAAGTCTACACTATCGCAAAGTTTATGCATCCTTTTCCATTTATACTCTTCTCGCCCCCCGCTTCACCCAAGAAATCGCTTTGGAAATGAATGAACATGCTAATAAATATCTCTATAGATTCACAAGGCCAAAGCCGAGAAACAACGTGAGCGTATGCTTAAGGAAGAGATGGACGCCAAACGTGCCAAGACCAAGGCTGCCCGCGAGCGACGACAAGAGCGTATCGCCGCCAAGAGAAACGCTCTTGCTGGAGAGACTGAGGAGGCCTAATAAATTCATTGTCTTTGATTTAATTTTTCCTTATCAAACATTATGGGTCAATGGCAAGGTTTTTATTTTGATGATTACACAAAAACGAAACATATTATGCATGAAGCATCTGTCTTTTTTTTTTTTTCCATCCATCTCCAGCCATTTTGTCCATCACCCCCCTTATATTTTATTTTTAAGCCGCTTTTCACTTTTGTGCCATATCCCATTCGTATGTGCTATTCCCTCTACACCCATATTCTAGGATATGGCACAAAAGTGAAAAGCGGCTTAGGGGAAAATACCGATAAGGAATTATGAATGAAAAGACTTTGAAATCAATTCTTGCTTTGTTCCTGCCGTTCTTTGCGCTGTGGCGAGTATGGTGATAGGGTTCAAGCCATATGGTTTTGCCCGTCTCGCCTTTCCATTTGGTCCCATGATTGGGATCGCTGGCTGGACTAATTATCACACGAGTCTCCCTGCTCACGGAGCCGTAAGACGGCCAATGGGATAGAAGCGGGGAGGAAGCATCATGGCAGTGTAGACTAAGTGTTTCGATGTGGAATGAAGAGACAGGTTCTGAGCCCGAAGTGTCGTCAATCATGGTACAGTAACTTTGTGCAAGCCATTGCCTCATCCCGACCCGAGCCTTATCGCTAGTCTCTCTTCGCTGGCGTAGGTGATGTTTAAATACTATCTCAAGACGAAAGGCAACAAATCTATATTGAAGTTGGCCTGATTGTAGGAAAGTAAATAATGAATAGTAGTAGAAAATATTCTGACTATATTTCTAGTCAGTATAGAAAAGTAGCTAGAATATATTTTTTTTTCTTGTCAGCAAATCTAGGAAAATTACATCAAATTTTGAAAGAGAATTGGTGTTACATGAAGGATATAGTTCGAACACGTTGGACAATCAGAAACGGTCTTCAATTTGATAGGCATATACATTTTCGGGTATCAAAGTGGCAATATTTCGTAATCTCACAATCCCACACATCTCATCATATAGAGTCCCATCCCCAGCGAGATCAGGTATTGGCCGAATATGATCACACAGATCACTTCCTCGATCTGCGGTCAATTCGACCAGTGTGACGCGCGTTTTTTCCATCGGGATAGCACCGATATTGTGATCTGTAGTGAAGTCTTGGAGGAAAGAATATTGCTCGCACCCTGACCACGAAGTATAATAACACTACTGCTGCAACTCCGCGTGTGTCTAGGATTGTAGCGTGGCGGACTATAAGCAGGACTTTCCAATCCGAACCATCAGGACGATCAAGCGTACCATTTAATACAGATCTATTAATTCTGGGGAGGTAGCCGGAAGAGGATTGGCGAGACTCGGAGGAAGAGGCTTTGAGAAGCTCAGGGAACGCAGTATCAGGGAGGGTGCTACGTGCTTATCTGCGGCGGAGAACTTGGTTAGTTACATTGATCCTGTCAATGGTGCCAAGTACAGAAATGGTGGCAGCGTTCCATGTTCCTCAAAACGGTGCGTAGAGCTTTTCTATGCCATCGAGTTGACTAGGCGCCGATTTTCCCTATGAACCCGCGTGCCGTCGCTCAACAAGGCGCCTGGCAGCTCAACCACTCTGGATCTTAAATAACTTTTTCTTGATGGGAATGAACTCGAATTAAGACCAAAGAGGAGCTCTATCGATGCCTTGTTGCGGGATAATCACTGGTTGTAAATTTTCGGTACATTGTGCATTGAAAATAAGCTCTTCCTCTTTTTTTTGTTTTTTTTTGGCTTTATCCAACTAAGTAAAGTTGGGCCAAGTTGGGGTTCGCAGGCAATCTCGTAAAGATTTCCCAGATACGTCCCCAATGTGGTAGTGTCTACCACTGCTGAAACCTGATTTGCAACTCTATTCTGTTGAGAGAGGATACACAATCCTGGGACAAGAGAGCCCAAAGCGAAAGCTCCAACTGCTACGACAACTCTTAGTGCTAAGCGTTGATTAAATTCTTGCTTTGCAGGAATACTTCTAGCCTCCTGGCGCGGAGAGGAATTGCAAATGAACGCAGGGATAGTCATGGCAGGCACGAAACGGATTTAGTAGACCAAGTGAGAGGCCGTAGATAGTGACGACACAAGTTGTCATATCCCAAAGGATAAGAAATTTTCCGTGGGCCTGGCAGTAAATAAGTAATTCTTGCCTTCCAGGGAGGTCCAGAGATCTTGGGCTCAGAACAAAGGCTCATCGGGTATATTACCAGGGAGATAAAAGTCTGAGATGCTGAAAATCCCAGCGCGGAAGAGAAGCCGTTAAGTGTGAGCATCACGGAGTCATATAAATATCTTATAACGAAAGTTGATGCCCATTGGGATGATGAATGACACGGACAGGCGCAGATCAGCTCCCCCGGGTCTGAAGGGTGAAACACTGGCATCAATGGATGATTCCAGAGTGGTTTTTGCCAAGTAGACCATGCAAAAAAAAAAGCTAGAAAGATGCAATGGCCGTTGGAATAATTCTAACTGGCTCAGGGCCGGATGCAGGAAACATAGGGATCCCTCCCCAAAGTCCAGCTGATGGTCTCGCGGATCAGAAAGTATCTTTATGACGAAAATTTCAGAGGAAAAAAAGGAAAGAAAGGAAGTGAGGAGGGTTGAGGGAGTTAACTCCCACAAAAGAAGTATACAGTTACCCGCACGGCAGCGCGAAATCCGCATAGGTTTTGAATGTGGGCGCGATGATCCCAAAAAAAAAAAAAAAAAAAAAAAAAAAAAAAAAAGGTATCACGGGGGGGAGACCCATCACTAGCTTCCGAAGTGAAAGACCTTCGAGCTTCATATCACCACCCAACAATCATCGAATAACATTCTGGGAAGATTGGGAGCTGAAGAGAGGTTTGCGGCTGCGTTGATTTTCCGGGTCACTGCACTGAATGCTGGCAAACGCCATACTCCGTATATGTACTCCGTACGGAGTAGTTAAATTGTAAGGATGCAGGAAAAGAGCACACGGCGTAGTCAGGCCAAACGCCAGGACGGTTCCGGAAACAGGATGGACTGTCGACCTGTCCGCCACGGGTTTCCCGCCGGCGATACTGGCGTGGCCCGCATCAAACGGCGGATAACCTGGCATTAGTTATGGAGTTAAGCGTGTAGTTAATACCATGATCTGCTGGTGGGTGGGTGTGCGAGGGCTAAATCCTATTCCGCTCGTGAGCACGGCCATCTCACTGACACATGCCAGGAGGCTTCACGTCGTCGCAGCCGTGCCGCTGTTTGCTGGAGGCGCTGAGGCGACGTTCGAAGCGACGAAGTCGATACATACGGCGCAGCACAGCAGCCGGTATGGCACCGGCAAGTAGCTTGCCGGAAGCGGAAAGTGGGTTTGGTTTCTGGCTAGCCTATTCCGGCAAGGCGCGGGGCGGAGTTTCCGGTCCGGATTTAGTCAGCTGGCGCTAGCGCGGTAACTAGTTAGCTTCCCCACGATTACCAATATTTCCAATGATACGCAGCCTGACTGGACAATGGCGGTCGCCAGGACTGTCCAACGGTTCGCTGGCCGTTGTAATTTTACAGCAAGCCCAAGGCGTCACGGCGTCACGGCGGCGCAGCGGGCGAGTTGGTGAGCTCTCCGCTCAATCGACAGCTCATCCGCCATCTGGGAGACTGTGAATGGCCCGGGCTTCGCACAATTCTCGACTGTCAGGTTCACGATCTCGCTCCCATCTCGCTCCCTCCCATTGACCAAGCTACCTGGGAAGCTCTATCAAACCCTCTTCTTCCCGTAAAGTTTGTGGAGCAACCCATAACCTGTTCCGTTCTCGCCCATCCTTGTATCTTAACACGCATCCCACACACCAGCTCCCTTCATCTTGAGAAGCTGTCGGGCCGTCAGTTGGACTCATCCTCTCCCCTCCCTCTGCTCTCTCCCTGCGGCACCGTCTTTCAGGCCCAGGATCACGCCCTTTCTACCGCATTGAACCCACGTTACGCCCAGTGTTTGGTTCTCGCTCCCTTTTCCCATACTCCAGCTTCAGGTGAAACGCTGTTTTGAATATAGCCCCGCCGAATACCAAATCTGGCTTTGGGTTGCTAAGGTATCCGCCTTGGATCTCAACCGAAATTCTAATACCTGCCCGTAACGAGCTCTGTCGTCTGGGAGCTGTGTGTCGATCTATTTCTGTGCAAGTCTTGTGGTGTCTTGTTCCCCCGCAGGTTCTCGCGGGGTTAGGTTCTCTCTCGCAACCGCCATCATGTTTGCATGGGGAGGTGGCATTGGTAAGCCGAACCCTTTCAGTCCAACTCGCGAGATCGCTGGCCCTTGTCAATGCTCTCCGAGGTGCAAATTGCTGCCCATACCCTCATGTCAACCTCTCTACTCCCCGCTATGTGACTCGCTTTGTGCAAAGGTAGTGGCTGCTTCGCCACGCCTAATCGTGTCTTGGCGCCCGCCCATCAAAGTTAGGTTCAGCTAGGCTGGTATTCGGGACCGGGACAGGATCCCATTTCCCATTGAACCTGGTCCCGGTCCCGAATTTAGAAACAGCCGGGATCCCAAATATGAAATCTCAGTCCCATGTCCCATCCCACTCAAGAGCTTGAGGTCCCGTTCCCATCCCTATCCCAGAAATTATTTCCCGGTCCCATCCTCAAATAGAAAATTATGTCCCACATCCCATCCCAGCAGAGATGGTAGACTCCCATTTCCCATCCCGGCCGGGTCCATAGTGGGACCGGGATGGGACCAGGATTCCCGGTCCCATCGTGTCAAATTCATAGGGAAGAGTCAAACTGATCAAATTTTGTGTGGACCGTTACCAAATTTCGTTACTTTTTTGATGAAGGCGGAACCCATAGAAAAATCAATTTGATTGTCAAAAGAAACAAAGTATTAAAACTAACTAATGGCCGAAGCCAGCAAACAAACAGGAACTGCCTAAATGGCAAGTTAATCATCATCGTCATCATCTTCATCATCATCATCGTCCTCCTCCTCCCCCTCCTCCTCCTCCTCCCACTCCTCCTCCTCCTCCTCCTCCTCCTCCTCCTCCTCCTCCTCCTGCTCCTCCAGAACCGGCTTTGTGAACCGGACAGGGGCTCTAATACCCGCCATTTGACGGGCGGAGACCCTGACGGCGCCGGGGGGAGGCAGGGAGGCGGTGGTGGGCGGTGGCGGTGGTGGTGGAGCGGCGGCAGCGGTAGTTGGCGGGGCGGGGGCAGCACGCAGGCGGCGGGTGGTGGCGGCAGGGGCGGGGCGATCAGGCGCATCAATCGGGCCGAAATAGTTCGACCCGATTTTGGCACCGATGCCAAGAACGAGCTTCATATCGTCGGCGTTGACCGTAACGCGCTTACGGTGCGCCATTGCCATAACAGAGCCTATATTACTCAGTATAATTGTTGGTGCCATTGCTAAGGGTGACTTACACTCAAACAGAGCGCACAAGGTTGCTTCAGCCGCCTCCTGAAGTGACTCAATGGCAGTACGTTGCCAGCGATATTCATGTCCTTGGTGACAGGACAAAGTAATTTCCCGAACCAATCGCTGGAACGGGGCCACCGGCAAGATTAGCTCGGTAGAGCTCTGGAAGTGGCGGATTTCCTTGATGGCACCTATTTTCACCAATTAGCATCAAGACCGTTACCAAAAATCGTTACTTTTTGACATACGAGTGCCGGCCTTCCAATTTTGAACGGGGGGGCGGGGGCGGGATTCTCCTGGTCAAAGTTGGCCAGGTCAACATCTTTATTGGCTTTACGCCAATTGCCCTTCTTCAGGGCCCATTCTTTCAATGCGGCCTTGTGCCGCTCCTCTCCAGCTGTGCGAAATGGACGTGCACGGGGAAAACTAACATCTTGTCAGTAAACAATGTGCGCCAGAGCAGTATTCTGCAAGCACTCACCTCTTAACGCGACCCATTTTGTCGCAGTATATGTTCGTTGTACGCGCGGACGTCGAAGCGCAGTAAATAAAAAGGTGGTTGGGGGGAAGGGGGGGAATCGTCAACGTTAGCCCTGAAGAGAAAGAAGAAGAAGAGGAAGAGGAAGAGAAGAGAAGAGAGACTGACCTGATGTTATTATCCTGTAGCCAGCATAGCAACAATGTGTTGATCTTGCCCATAGCAACATGCCTGTAGAATGTAAACAATGTGTATAGTAACCATCCTACAGTACTTGGTCAATACACTCTATAATCCCATTATCCTGTAGCCAGCATAGCAACAACGCGTTGAGCTTGCCCATAGCAACGTGCCTGTAGAATGTAAACAATGAGTATAGTAACCATCCTATGCAAGTACTTGGTCAATATACTCTATAATCTCATTATCCTGTAGCCAGCAATTCAACTCATCGCATACGATCGTGAAGATGGGGCCAAAACAATATTCAATGAGAGAGAAGACCCGTGCGGCACGGGAGCACCGCCAGGCCTTGGAAGGCCATCAAAAAGACATATTCAAGGCAGGAGAGGCGGATCGCAAGGCACGCCATGACGTGCTGAAGAGGATCCGAGCAAAACATGAGTGGTATGCACCCTCAGTGGTTTGCGTTGAATCATATTGACATCCATTGCAGGCAGAATAGCAGCGAGGAGGATCGCAAGATGATTGAAGATAAAGCCATTGAAGAGTTGATGGCCAAGCGATTTGCCAAGGGCAAGTCAAAGGAGTACCATGAGCACCAGCTCATGGTCTCTCAGCAAAAGGAGAGGGAGGAAGAGAAGAAGCGTCGCCGAGAAGAGGCCACAGAGGCCGAGAATGAAGCTCGGCAGAAAAAGAAGGTAGGATCCAAAAGTAACGAAATTTGGTAACGGTCCTGACATATTTAGGCCAAAACAAGCCAGGCGCAGCATCCTATTGCTGCACGTAGGGAGGCCCGATTCTGCCAAATGATAGCCAGGCTTGAGGCCAAGGTCATGGCCCATGGTCATGATTGTCTTGCTGCGGTCGGTGTGTCGAGAGAGGGGGTTGAGGAGGAGATGAGGGGATTCCTGGGCCAATTACAGGGTCCGAGTGAAGACAACAACAGCCCACCTGCCCCAGAGGAGGTGGAGGAAGATGATTTTGAGGTTGTGGTGTCCTCTGATGAGGATGATGAGGAGGACAATGAGGCGGAGGATGATTGGATTATTGATGCCTAGGGGAGGAAGTTAGGTTTTTAGTTCTTTTTTCATATTAATTTGAGAATGGGGTGCCATTAAATTGGCAAAATGTTTTATTTTCCTGAAGAAGAATGTTCCATTTTGTAGAAGAAGAAGATTTTGTAGTTGGTTGCTGTACTTACAGAGTAAAATGAGGCTAACTACCTAGAGATTGTCAAATTTTGCGTGGGCTCTGACCACATTTTGTTACTTTTTTGACTAAGGCAGAACTTAGAGAAAAATCAATTTGATTGTGAAAAAAAAAAAAAAAAAGAAAAACCTAATGGCTGAAGCCAGCAAACAAGCAAAATCTACAGAGGTTCCTTCAGAATTGACCATAGTTCAACATGGAAAAAAACAATTTGTATTGTGGAAGGAGCTGCATCATAAGTTGTTTGTTACTTGGTGGTTGACTACTGAAGCTGCTCAGTTGGTTAATGATAAGAAGCGTGGTGACCCCAACTGGAAGGCAAAGCAACGCCATTCTGATTTTTGGTCAAAATTTGATCAGGTGGCAGAGCATTCTAAGGGCACTCCAGGGGTGATTTGCAAGCATTGCCAAACCTTTCTCAGCCATCCAAGCTTTTCTCGAAACGGTACAAGTGGTCTGAAGAAGCATTTAACGAGCAAAGATTGTACAAAAACTGGTGACGGACAGGGTAACACTCTGGTTAACATGATGGTAGGTCATGGATCCTAATTTCCCAAATGTAACGAATTTTAGTAACGGTCCTGGTGTCTTAGCAACAGTTTCCGAAGCGTCCTCGAACAGATTCAGATCTGCCTGTTCCTGAATGCAATCGAGACAATTTCCTCCGGCAGCTTGTGCAAACATTAATATCCTTGAATCTCTCATTTCGTGCTATTGAGAATCCAGCATTCCGCACATTAATAACCATGCTCAACCCTGCAATGGCTTTACAGATACCCACACGAGGAACATTATATCAGGTCATGAATGATATGTACAATCAGCTATTCCGAAATCTTCTCTTTGACCATGACCCAACAACCAAGGTATCTCTGGCAGTGGATAATTGGACAAGTCCCAATAACCTTGCCTTTATGGCAATTAATGGTTATTACATTACAAAGGATTGGGAGTACCGTGAGCATTTACTGGGTTTTGAAAGTTTAGAGGGTGCTCATACTGGCAAGAATATGGCAGAGATTCTCCAACAATCACTAGCAGCATGGAGGCTTGAGAGCAATCTTCTTGCAATTACAAGTGACAATGCATCAAACAATGGTACCATGCGAGCACATCTTACACATCAGTTGAGGCCAGCATTGCAGCAGTTGAACAAGACAACTGATTGGGATGCAGAGAGTGGGACAATACCCTGTCTTGCTCATGTGATTCAACTTGTGGTTCGAGAGCTGGTTTGCAATCTCAAGATTCAGCCAGACAATGATGCTCTACCCACTACCTTTGATGAGAGCTCAATTACTGATGACCTAGCATCAACAGACACATTTGCAAATACTCTTAGAAAGGTAACGAAATTTGGTAACGGTCTTGATATACTTGAGTTGATTTACTAATCTTTGCTTGACAATAGATTCGTCTTGTTGCCAATGCAACCAATGCCTCCCCCCAACTCGCTGCACGTTTCCGAGAATATCAACAAGAGAACCAGCGCAAGATGATCCAAGATGTTCGCACAAGATGGAATTCCACCTATGAGATGTGTGTTCGTGCCTTGTTGCTTCGACAAGCTGTGGACTTATGGATCCAGGACTCATCACCAAAATACCAAAGGCTTCGCTTATTGGACCATGACTGGAAGCAGCTAGAGTATATGGTTGGACTGTTGCAGCCATTCAGTCGATTTACCAAGGTACTGTCCAAAACAACAGGCCCAACAATTCATCTGGTATGGGCAACGTACAATCATCTTTTCCAGCATTTAGAAAGAGAGGAGGACAAGGCCCAACAGTTGACAACAAGAGAGAACATTCAAGAAGCTATCAAAGCTGCCAACTTGAAATTCCAGAAATACTATGGTGATACTGAGCATCCAAAGGGTGAGCTGCTAGCTGTAGCTGCTGCCCTCCATCCATCACGCCGCATGAGAGCATATGATTCAGAGGATTGGACCAGTGATGAGCGTGAAACATACCGACAATATATTTTGAGGTTTTACAAAAAGCATTATGAGAAATATGAACAGCCAAGAGAAGTAATACTTGATGTGAATGATGTATGTTTGTTATAAGTATTATTCTGATTTCTTCTCTGCTAACTTCTCTAGGATATTGAGCAAATGATTTTTGAGAGACCCCATCAAAGACGAGCAAATTTCCAAAATGAAATGGAGCGATATTTAAATGACGAGAATTTGACATCACCTCGAGCTCCAATTCTGGAACAGTGGAGGATGCTAGAGCCTGATTTTCCAACTGTTGCTCGGATGGCAAGGGACATTCTGGCTATACCTTTGACAGGGGTTGGGGTAGAACGGGTTTTCAATGTTGCTCGGGATACATGTCATTATCGACGATCGCGGCTCCATGCATCTACAATCAAGAAGATCATGCTGCTTAAACATGGAGATAAGGTGCATATGCTGGATGAAGCACTCATATCGCATGAGGAGTTGGCCAAGGAAGTCATCCAAGACAATCAAGATGATCAAGATACCCCAGAGATTGTACGGGAAGAGATTGCAAGCCTGCTAAATCCACTACTCAATCCAGATGAGGAACAGGAAATACGTCAACGTTATCAATAGATGATAGACTCAAGTAGCTAATAGCTTGCAATATGATCCAATTATGCAAAGAGCATTACCAAATTTCGGTACTTTTCCGAAGTTGAATAAATTGATAAAATTATGTTAGGACCGTTACCAAATTTCGTTACTTTTTGACAACACAAATGGACCGGGGTTCCCGGTCCCATCCTACACTTTACTGGTCCCGTCCCATATACAATATTGAAATCCCGGTCCTATCCCATTTTGTCATGTCAGGTCCCGGGCCCGTCCTACTAGCTAGATTTTGATCCCGGTCCCAATGCCATCCCAATCCCAATTCCCACGGAACTGTCCCAATATGCTGTTAAACAACCCGGTCCCATCCCATTAAGCTGAGCTTCAACCTGATCCCGTCCTCGGGACGGGAATTGGGACGGGAATCTGGGACCGGGACGGGAAATCCCGGAACCGGATACCACTCTAGGTTCAGCCTTTTCCCGTGGTTTGGTCTGAAGTCATCGCAATCACTGTTTGCTTTGCTCAAAACAACACCTGCATACATCCCGTTTATCTTGGGCAGTTTCTCGATCAACCATCCAATGACAAAAGCTCCCTTTTTGCTTGATTCAAAATGCGGCTGACTGACTGGCGAATTAGCGGTTCCGACCCTTACTGTCGACACTGAAAAGGAACGAGCTCCTCCTCCTCCTGCCACTCCGCTTGATTTCCCATCCTACGTTCCAGATCTCGAGTCTTGGCCTGAAGACGGACCGACATGTGACAAGCTTCACCAGTTGCTATCCCGACTCAAGAAGCCACAAGACATATCAGCCGAATTCCTCCAGGCCCTGAATCTCAAAGTTGAACCAGACGTTGCTCCTACCGATCTGATCGCCGGAGACACCCTCAAGTCTCTACCTCCGTTCCAATGGCCGGAGAAATCCGAGCAGTCCGAGACCTCGGCAAGCACCCCTGCTGCCGCCGCCAAAAAGCTAATGAGCAATGGCTTCCCCTTTCCCGACAAAGAAAAGTACGACTTGCTACGAGAAGAACTGCTCTTTGACAACGACGATGCTTTTCGAACGCTCTCTCGGCTATCTCCCTTGCCAGGGCGCCAGAAAATACGTCTCACTCATTCTCGCAAGTTTTGGACTGGTTTAGAACACATATCTCAGTACTGGGATACAAGCTTAGACCAATACATTGAGCGTTCAGAGCCTGAGCCCGAGCCCGGGCCCGCCAACGTTGCGGAGACATCCCACGACCAGACTCCAATGAAAGACGATGTGCCTAAAACCCCACCCGGGGATAAAATGGACATTGATAGTGGTAATGTGGATAAAGACGTGGACATGACAAAGTCCGAATCCCAGACAACGTATAAGGGGCGACGTATCGGTACCGGGAAAGATATGCCAGAGTCCATGAGGGAGGACACAATGCGCGGTTTTCTCGAAATGATCGCGTGGTCATTTGGGTGCCAACCTTCGGTGCCAGTCCTACCGCCACGTCTCTTCGTAAAAGGTCTACTCTTTCCGGTACGCCAGAATTTTACGATATCACGTGCCCCCCAGGATAGACAGATTGCAAGAAAAGGCATCCTTGAAGGCCCAATATTGTTTGCCCAGTGTCGCGGTGATACAGAGTTTCATGGCCCGAATGGTAATCCCCAAAGCAGATACGCTGAGATCTGTGACCTTCTTCGGGAAACTGCGGCAATGCTTCTGCTCGCACAAGAGAGAAGCAGAGAGGGAAATACGGAAACTAAGCCTGGAGATGGGAAGTGGTGGGCAACAGAGCCCAGATGGGGTGGTGCCCCAAATGATGGGCCTGTTGGAGACCCAGAAAATAATCAATCGGAAGATAAGGAAAAAGGTTCCGCTCCGGATGCAGACGCGGAGAAAAACGACAACAAACGGCCTAGACATGATCGTTACCCTCTTTCACTGCGCCGCGCGGGACTTGGCCATTCCAAGAAGCGGAGCATGAGCGAGCAATGGAAAATAGTCCAGCCCGGCCCGAGCCTATGGGACAGGAAGATGAGATATATGCAAATAGGAAAACCGAGGGATAGTCCTTTCGACGATGTAGGCTATACCAAACTCCAGTCTAACTTATTTCCCCTGTGGATGCTTTTGTTCTAATGCACAGATCTAGGTCTTCATGGTTTCGTCAATCAATCACCACTTCGCGATACTACGCCTCCGCGTGCATGCCAATTATATAGAGTGGCTCAAAACCGGGAAAACGAACTTCCCAGTTGAAGATGCTGAACAACCTTGGCATAGAATCGTATTACGCCGGACTCGGTGGTTTGACTTCTTCAATCCTGAAGACCGCGTGGCAGGTCTTGATGCGCTGTGGACAATCTTCTCGTACATGATGAGGCCCGAAAACTAGTGCAGTGCATTGCGGTGGATATAAGCCGACAAAATCCATATTCCTTCAGAGAGATAAAAATACACTTGAGAGTTTGACGTCTAGCTGACCATCATTGTTCAACGGGTATCCAATCTTCTACAAGCTCTTTATTTCCTTTCTTGATGCTTTTCATGGATTGGTTTATTTCTTTTTAAGACCCATCATTTCTACATTACTTGAATTTTTTTCTTTTCTCCTTTTCTCTCTTATTTTATATTTGAACCCCCTTTTCAAATGATGATGCGATTTCAGTTTACTTTAAGCTTGGGTTTTGGAAATGACTGGCATACACAATCTACTTCACACGTTTGATGACATGCTTACCAAGCCAGTGGATTTAGAAGAATGACATCCTCCTTTCTCTGTTCAAAAATAGACAACTTTTCAACCTAAGCTAGCTCTCTTATTAAAGGAAGTTTCTACTACTACAGGGAGGAGTTCTATCTCTCGAGCTCTGGCTGGCTTTTCTAGGAATTATACACTATCTAACAAAGTAACATGCAGGCTGCAACCCCCCTTTTTTACTTCATGTGAAGTCCTGAAAAAGAGCCATGATACCAGTCTCCTCCATTTTTGGGGGGGGGGGGGGGTCAAGGCAGATCAAACACTGCAGAGTATGGGAAATTCCAATCGCAGCTCAGTTTGACAGTGACACATGTGTACACCAGTTATTGATGTAGGCTTATGGATTTGAAAAACCATTACCAAGGCCTATCCGATAATCTGCAAGAGGTTTGGTGATGAGGAATTCCCAACCACTCCCCCTCTCTGGGGGATGTGTCCATTGCTCTGAATATCCCGTAACGAATTTTTCTCTCGTAAAAACTCCCTAACCTTTATCCATCTTTCTGGGTCAAAAAACAAACAAGAGGGAAAGAGGGAAAAAAGAAAAAATAAAGATAAAAGAGAGAAGAAGAGAGAGGGGGAAAAGGGGGGGTTAGGAGCTGTCACAAATGAACTTTTGATTGGCCCCATTTTGCAACGCAATAGCCGTGATGAGCATATCATTGTTAGAAGGGCTGGTGGGAGATGTGTCCTGCAGGACACCATGCACGTAAATCCTTCAGCGTCAGAGCACCTTCGGATCAAGGCCGAGAGCACCAGCAGAGACTTGTATGATGTACATCCAATACAATGCGTGCTAAATTTGTTCTTTTGTTGATGAATTCTAAGTTCTCTTTGGAAGGAGGCGCCTCACGATGAGCTTGGACGCGCGACCAGTCCGGGCCCTGATCCCTACCACGAGGGGGTTATGGGAATGTTTGAGGGCAGGGGACATGTGCTGCAAAAAAAAAATGCAATCGTTCTGCCACCTCCGAACATTTGAAAGGGAGAAAAAACGGGATGATGTTTGGAGATAAAATAGAAAAGAATGGAATGGAATGTTTGAGAAGGGCTGAATTGGGTTGAAATTTCTCTTTTGTTGAGATACGGAGTCGATCATAGTCAAAGATACGCATGCAGAACCGGGGCCTTGCATGGGTCAAGAAATCCACACACCAGGGTCGTGGAATCCACATTTCCCTGCTCCTCTCCACGGTCAAGAGACAGTATGCAGACTTGACATTGCCTTGAAATGCAGGTGCTGCAAGGGTTCGGTTATTTCTTGTCCCAGTGGTACTATTCGGAAAATCGACAGGCCCTGACAAGTATAATGGACGCAATAAGAAGCTGCAGACCAGGAGCAATCTGTAATTATTAAGGTCCCTGGATCAGGGGCAGAGAGAATATATCCATACTTGGACAAGGTCCCAGGACGCTTTTGACAGTTTGCCGTGGCATCCAAAGCCGCAATCATTATAGCGTAGCACACTCCGCGAGTTCTCACTGCGCAATGTCTCCCTCGAGCTTTTGAGTCTACTCCTGTGGTAGGAGCAACAGCCTTTTTTTGGGGGGAAATAGACCTCAAGCTTAAATCCGGGGAGCAATGAAGGGCAACTCCGGACCCAGAGAGCCGGAGCTAGGCCTGCGGTCCTTCAGAGATCCACTTTGGGGGGGGGGGAGGAATTCGACCTGCATCGGGGCACCGAGAGTGCGGGCAGCTATCGCCACAGGTCTATGCGGATCGGATACGGAGTATATACATGGGTGAATGACCATGTCCTCCGTATGTTTGTGCGCATCTTTCCTCGGGATTCTGTGACGGTACGCCGAGACAGTCGACGAAGCTTCACCCGGATTGGGTAACAGAACAGGGTGATTGAGAAGCAATTGTTGAGGTAGAGAGCATGCTTCAAGACATTCATCTTGTGAAGGTGAGACGGATTTTCGCGAGGATGTGCAGGATACGGAGACAGTGGGGAATGGAGTATACGTGCTCCGCGAGGACAAGCATGAGCAGGGAGAGGAATTCATCGGCAAGACAAGGAAGTGTGACAATGGCTCCAGTACTTAACTTTAGGTGAAAGCTTAGAATCCAACTCCAAAAAATAAAAGGAAAAGGAAAAGGAAAAAACAGAAAGAGAAAAAAGTAAAGCCGAAGAGAATGTCAGTGTAAAGGGATTCCTTGTTTTTTCAAATCCCGGATTCTTCAGCGGAGGTTGAAGATGTCGCACAAAACACAAGCAATGTGGATAAAATCAACCCTGCGGGCACTGCAGTGACAATAGTGCTTTTTCTTTTGTTATCTTTTCTCTTTCTTTCTTCCTTTTTTTTTTTTTTTTTTTTTTTTTTTTTTTTTTTCCCTGTAAAACTTGGTTAGTTAATCACCTCACTTTGCCCCAATCCAAACATCCCAAACAGCCCCAGAACAGTGACTATTTTCCACCTTGATGGCCAGAGCTCCATTGTCATCAGACGCGCATCAGACTCGGTGCCGACTGCACAATCTACCTGACGAATCACCTATCCTGGTGCCCTGCAGGGAGGTCATGTGCTGAGTTTTGACCAGGACATATCTTGTTCATGAAACGATTCTGCTGCACTGCTTGACGCTCGACCCGTGTACGTCAAATGGGTAAATATCAATGGTATTGATATCCCGCTTGTCCTGCGTTCAGAGGTCGCCGAAGTCCAGAATGCCACTGCGGTAGTTGTGGATACACATCTACGCCTCATTCTCGCAGCCAACGAAGATCAGAGGCTTTCTGGATATCTTCAATACTAACTTTAACCCTGGAATTGCACGATTCATTCAATTCCCGCCCCCTGGTTTTGCTACCAAATATATCGAACCTCTTTACTTTTGTTTTCCCGCTCGCCTAACCCCTGCGTTTGCCTATCGCAGTTATGGCGATCGGCCCTACCCTTGTTCATGAGGCGCCTATGCCATGAAGTATGTCTTGAAGTATGGGAAATCTCCAAGGAACAATACTCAGCACAACCACGCTGCAGGGGAGCATCATGAGGCGCTTGAGCAGGGAGAACCCATTCATTCAACCTGGAAGAGCTGCTTCGGCGGGCACTACTACTGCACGGGATTCATCTGTCCCGTTCCTGCATGAGTAAATATCACAAGGGAATTCCACTCGCTCCACTGCTAATTTTGTGCGTGCGTGTGTGTGTGTGTGAGATTGAGTGAGATAGAGACAGTGAGAAAATGGGACGGGTATATTTCCAGGTTCCTCACCCGCGCCCACCTCCTGACCTTCATGCTCCGTACGGAAGATGTGCAGTCTTACTGGGGGACGGGATGCAAGGGTGGCTTTCGTACTCCGTCTACTTCAGACCTTAGCTAGTCAAGAAGCTAGTGGCCGTCCCGACGCCGTCTTACTGAGAAATTATGATGTTCGGCGAGGGTACTGCCAGCCTCGCGCGTCCCCATAACCGGGGGCGTGGGACATGTATGTGGTTAAGCAGGATGTATAACCTTATATTCTTCTCTCTTCGAGTCTTGACGTTTCGGATGATTTGGCCCGAGAAGGTACAATCAGTATATTGCACATGCACGGAGTACGGAGTATGTAGTGCAGCTCTGTCTTGGACATTTTCGAAGTCTCGATTCATGGGACGAGGTACTGTACATTCCTCATCTCATCATCTTCTCGCCGAACGGCATCGAGAACCATCAAGCGGTGAATTGGCGAAGAATGCGGATCCTTTTTTCTTTTCCTTTCTTTTTTTACTTTTTTGTTTCTCTTCTTCACTGATCCCTCTTTCTTATTGCTTTTTTTCCTCTTATCTTGCTTGATCCCAAACTAACCCCCACGGAGCAGGAAAGAGTGGCAAAGGCGGCGCCAAAGAGCAGAGGAATAATACGTACATACATCCTCCCGTATAAAAGTTCAGCAAATGGTTTCAGTGACCCTTGGCAGAAATCTTCCCCTCCCCATCTCACACAGCCCACAGCCCACAGCCATTTTGAGGAGAATTTTTTTTTTTTTTTTTGGGTGACCCGTGAGGCAGATGGGATTTGCAAGTGGAGCGGTCGTTCAACTAGCGCGTCCATGTCCAACGGTCGGGACGAAGGTTGTGGAGAAGGTTAGTTCTGGAGTCGGTTAACCAACTTAAAGCCAAACTCTCATTCAGTGGCCTTTTGCCAAGGCTAATGCCTGTGGAGTTGACTAACTGCGACTCGAAAAGGAGAGAGGTTGGGGCCGAAGTTTAGGGTGAGTGTCGGCTACGATACCGGGTATTTGTATTGGTGCATGTTTACGCGTGGTGTGTGTGTGTGTGAGAGATAGACGAATGGTGAAAAACTTCCAAGTCGAAGAGAAAAAGAGGACGGCCAGTTTGACTAACTACTCCGTATGTACGTTTGAACTGCTCAAACCTCTCCCGGCAACCCCGTCGCTATCCTCCAGGATGCTGCCCATAAATACATACATGTGGACGTGCCGGACTGTCCTCGGTCCTATATGGCTGAGATGCTGTTTGGGCGAGTGACTCCTTCGCATTAAGACAAGGGCCCCTGTCGTAACTATGGATTGGCAGGCAAAAGCCTGAGCGTGGGTGGACAGGATTATCCAATGCCCGTGTTTCTGGGAGCTTCAGAGCTCTGTACGATGCGATTTTGTGTCAAAATCTGAGGGGTTCCGCCTCGCGCCGCCCTCTTGGCCTTCCGCCGGTTCAAAAGTTAAAAACAAGAAATAAATGAAAATGGAAATGTACATTTTAATGCGCAATACTATTATTAAAATAATAATTAAAAAAAAAAAAAAAAAAAAAAAAAAAAGAAGAAGAAGAGAGGGCCCTTGTTCATTGTCTCAGTCTGTAACAGGTGAAATAACATATCTTCACTGAGATCAACCTCGCGGGGGAGATATATCACAGGTCGAGAGGTGGGTGTGGAAGTGGTCATGGACGCCGAGGTGCGATTGGGCATGGTCTGCGCCGGGGTTGTGGGGTGCAGATACGGAGGAAGTGAGAGAGTGAGAAGCACAGACGCCGACAGAGGGACAGGGGGGGGAGAGAGAGAGAGAGTGTGTGTGTGTGTGTGTGTAACCCGACACTCGACGGTTGGTGGTTCTTCGGCGCAGCCATATTGCTAGACTAGCATTATTAGAGGACAGACGGCCTGCGAGATATTAATACTGGAAACGGTTGGCTAGTAATTAACATCAGAGGGAGTGCTTGGTGGAGAGGTCTCGGACGGGGTTGCAAGCTGGTCGAGAACCGAGGGAGCGGATGGCGCCTCGTCTTCTGCACTCTGGCCTGGGAGTGACAGAGGTTCTCATTGGCCATTTTGGTGCGTGATTCATCATATTGGGCGGAATTATCGACCCTTTTTCGACTGGCCTCCTCGTAAAGCCCGAGAGGTTGCAAGCGGGGTACACGCGCCTTGTCCTTGCTCGCTGGCAGCAAGACGATGGCTGGCTCTGACCGCCAGTTCCATTTACGCAGAGTACGGAGTATGTTCGGAGTACAAAATACATATGTACGGAGTATGTGGTATGATGCTGCTGATGATGATGATGGACGGGATACTCCGAATGCACTTGCAGGCTGTATTCCGTCCCGGTCTACCCACTAGTAACCCCAAGGGCCTGGAGTTACCGAGAGCTAGCCCTAGTGCTCCGGTTTCTAGAAGAAAAGCGTTCGACGGTGAAGGAAGGGAAAAACAAAAAAAAAAAAAAAAAAGGAGGGCGGAGGAACGACCACTAGCTGGCCTGGCTGGCTGGCTGGCTGGCTGGTGAGTTACATGTTACCTTGCCGTGCGAGCCGTGGAGAAGAGAGTAGAGGAGAGGCCCAACCGGCAGCCACGGCGTCCAGACAGGAGGACAGAAACCGTCCATAGCGGGCGGGCCTAACGTTGTTTCGGGCAGTTGCTCGTGGGATCAACTTGGCTTGCTCCGAAGGAATGGTCGCGCCGCTGGGTTGCTGCTGTTCTGCATGGAAGTCTGAAGATGCGCCAGCTGCCCCCGTCTCTCCGATCGAAGCTCTGTGCAGGAGTCGGGCAGTCGGGTATGTAGTGAAGATGGTCAGAGAGTTAGTTGAAGTCGGATACAGCCAGGATGTTCGCCACGGCCTTGGATAAGCGCCCTCTCCGTGCTGTCTGTGCTGTCGTTCGGGGGCTTTTTATTATTTTGTTTTATTTTATTTTAATTTGTAACTGATCAGAAAATCGTCGATGATTCTAGCTGCTCTCCCTTTTGCTTGGTCAGCGGTAGCGAATAGAACACATAGACTCCGGATTTTTTTTCGTGTGTTCTGATCGACCAGCTGCAGCTCCGTTGATCTGACGAGAGAGAGAGTGAGAGCTGTCGGGTTGAACGGCGAATCTGAGTTAGCTAACTAGTCAACAGCACTACATAGTCAATGGTGAATGGATCTGCTCGGCTTCGTATGCCATTCGCTCCCCCTCCCCAGTCACACCACGACAATAGCTTTCTCATATCACCATCACCATCACCATCACCACCACCAGCATCATTGGCTTTTATCATCAGCAGGATAGACTCGATGGAGTAATATGAAACGCGACAAATCCTAGCCAGTACGGAGTAGAGGTGATCATTACACTGTAGTCGGGGAAAAAAGAAAGAAAAAAAAAAAAAAAAAAAGAAAAAGGTAAACAGGTAAAGAAAAAGAAATGCAGAAAGTAAAAATGGCCGAAGCAGAAAAAGTGACGAGTTTGACGCCATTATTTGTCAGAACGCGAGGTGAATGGGCCGAACAAGTTTGGTCTCTACAGCTGAGTTAGGTTTGGGCTAGTCGGCGTTCAGATTGACATCGAAGCCAGCTGTTGTCGCCGTTGTCGTCGTCGTTGGAGTCGTTGGAGTCGTTGGAGACGGTGACGTGACGGGGGGCGGCGACGGGTGATGGATCGTGAAGCTGCCCTTTGCGCACCCTTGCAGCAGATGAAGCAATTGACAGGCGGGTTTTCCAGCAGCGATCGCTTCAGCTGGAGGATTCGGACTGTGGATGGGAACGACGAGCTGCTGCTGCTGGTGGTTATTTTTTTCCCGGCGCAGTCAGGCCAGGCCAGGGTGCCATTCCTGATCAATGCGAGAGTTCGTTGATCTTAGTTCGGTGGATCTCTTCGTAACGGGATTGTCTGAACTCTCTTTTCCGCTCTCTCTCTCTCTCTCTCTCTCTCTCTCGCTCGCTCTCTCACTCCTCTCGTCTCGCCAGAGCCTCTCTCTCACCCTCTCCTTTCCACCACCACCACCTCACTCCTCTGCCTGCTCGCTGGCTGATCTCCCTCTCGTCCGCTGCTCTTCTCTCGCCTCCCGCTCTTCCCCCTCCCTCCCTCCATCCCATCCCCGACTGCAAGGTTTATCCCCGCGAGCGCTCCCCTTGTCCTCCAACCTAATCCGGCGCGCACCGAAACCGCTGGCTCGCGTAAGACCCCTTCAGTTTTCTCTTGGTGTTGCCATCCATCCATCCACCCATACATACATACATACGTACATACATCCACTGCTCGCCAGCAAGCTTTCCGTGTCCTGAAGGATCCCCAGCTGCGGGTGGCCGCATTCCTGGGTCCCACGCACGGAAATCTTAACCCTCTTTTTTTCTTTTTTGCCACTCGTCCCAAGGCCTGGTTCTGGTTGCTTTTTGTTTTTTTGTTGCCATCCCCCGGAAAACTCTCCTGCGGTGCCTGAGCTTGTGTATACCGGGTACCTGACTGCTCCTTTTTTTTTTCCCACCCCCCCCAATATTTTAAAAAAAAAAAAAGAAAAAAGAAAAGAAAAGAAAAGAAAAGAGGAAAATCACCATTGAGTTCAATTCGCCGCAGACCGCCCTGCCGCGTTTGCTTTCGCCCGTTTGTCCCTCCAATCCGGCCGCCACTGCGTGCTCACTCACTCCTTCGACCCTCTCTGGCCTGAGCGGTCGCTCGTCCCATTCGGCCATGATATCGTTGTCGAGGCCCGTCTGCTCCAGGTTCTCGTAGCTGGAACCCCGTCTCCTCTAAACCCACACAACACCCCTTTTTCCCTGACCCGAGGAAATATAATTTTTCAAGCCCGTAACATACATTCTTGTCTTGCTGATGGCCCAACGTGTTTCATCCAATGAAGACGATGGAATCAGCTGCCACGGATGAGAAGCCCAAACAGATAGCTTCGTTCTCTGCTCCACCACCACCACCACCACCACAACCGCCCCCTCCCTCCCAACAACAGAACCAACATCCACAACAGCCTCCGCCGCTGCAACAACCGCAGCAGCAGCAGCAACAACCTCCGGGACCCTCTCGCCCATTGCCTCCGCCGGAGCACTCCCACACCCTCCCGCCTCCCCGCTCCCAGTTTGAGCCTTGGAGCCGTCCGTATCCTCCTTTCGAAGGCGCAAATGCTGATCAGCGCGGCCATCCCGCATTCAACGGTCCACCCCGAGAAGGATCGCATCACCCGCAGGATATGTATTCCCGCCCCCCCAGTATATCTGGGCCCCAAGAACCCACTCCGATCCCTCATTTCGCCCTATAAACGGCAATTCCCACGAGCCTTCTTCCTCCAGTCTCCCGCCCACTCCCACCACCGAATATCGCCCTTCCTTCCCCTATGGCCCTCCCAGCGACGGTCATGGAAACGCCGAGCCACCTCGCGGCCTACAGATGATGCCTCCTCCCCCGCCGACTCCGGACGGTATTCCAATACATCGACCCTACGGGTCTGGCGCGCACATGCCTCCCGGTGCCGCTGCGTACGATGCAGGCTATTACTTCGCGCAGGCCAATGTTCCTTATAGCCAGCGGCAGCGGAGAACTACCAGAGCACAACAGGTTCAGTAATACCCTTAACTTGAAAATTTAGAATCAAAAACCTTTTTTTTTTTTTAAAAAAAAAAAAAAAAAAAAAATTCGTCCTACGGCCATTTTCTAATTCGATCTTAGGCTTGCGATCAATGTCGAGCGCGAAAAGCCAAGTGTGACGAAGGTCGGCCTTCCTGTGGGCATTGTAAAGATAGTAATGTTCAGTGTGTCTATAAAGATGTTCCTCCCATAAGTAAGTGCCATACCTACCGAGACATTGTCGCACGCGGGGAAGACAAACCTGACCAAGTTTTGCTTTTTTTTGCTCTTCCCGTTCACGATGAAGGCACGAGAGATCGACTCAGATATTACTCGAGAGGCTTCAACAGATCGACGATCGATTCGACAAATTTGAGAACATTGAGAAGATCGACGAGGTCGTAAAGCTGCTCAAGGCTCATACCGACAAGCTAGACGCTCTCCTAGGAAGGGCGAACCGAACAAAGCCTTCAAGTTCAATCTCTGATCCGGAGCTGAAACAGCCGGTTCAAAATGCCGCTACTCCTCAGCAGGGAAAGGGTGCCGAGATGGAACCCGTGAAGCTATCCGAAAGCTGGCTAGCGACGCTGTCAAGCAGGAGCAAGGGGACATCCAAGTTGAGGCTGACGACGACGAACTCTCCATCCCGATCGAGCACACAACCGCAGCGCACAAACTGCTTCTGTGGCCATCAATACAGAAGCTTATTCCCGACAGGATCGATGACGACTATGTTATGCGACTGGAGGAGTCGCGCGGTCCCATTCGACCCTATGGTCGCGGCGAGGGAGGCGGCAGCGTTCGCACCAGTGTATATCCCCTCAGCCCCATCGTCAGCTCGTCGAGTCCACGCGATGAAGATATGTTTCAGTTTTGCGGCTCGGGGTGGGGAACAGGCTTTGAGATATTCCAAGGGAACAGTGTGTCCAAGATTCCTAAGGAGCGCCAGATCGGAGGACTCAACAGTGCCGGCGCACTCGATCTCGATGTGGATGGTGTACGCATATCACAAGAGTTATATGGAAAACATGCACATCCTCCATCCGTTCCTCAGGTCCACCGATCTCGCAATCATGGTCAAAGATTTTGTCAATGCATACAGTCCTCCCAAAAGGGGCCATTTTGCTGCTCCTCCCTTCGGCCACATCGTAGCCAACGATTCGATGAACACTTTGAACAGATCTCAAAAACGGAAACGATCTGTCGATGTCGCGTCCGGCTATACCGAACTCGAATCCCCAGGCTCTGACCACAGTATGGGCGCCAGTTGTCCTCCGATTCAACGATCTATGGACAATGCGATTGTCCTTCTCGTCTTGGCCCTCGGTGCCATATGCTCGTGGAAAACGGAGCTGCCAGGTCCCATCCCGGACCCGCCAAGTAAATTACCATACGTGACCTCCGCCGTGTCGCCTGTCACCATGGATTCGGCCATGCCTTCAACAAACGCATTCCGTTCTCCCACGAGTCGCTCTCCGAACAATATCCAGGGCTGGAAACGATCCGGGAGCTATTCCGGCAGCGATCATTCCGACCCTAACCTCAAGAACATGGATGTTATTCCAGGAATGGCATATTATGCTCTTGCGTCTGATATTTTGGGTAACCTCCAGGGTGGAAATGACCTTGCACACGCGCAGGGATGTCTTCTTGCTGCGCTGTACACAGGGCAACTCGCTCACCCTTTTGCCAGCCACGGGTGGATTAGTCAAGCAGCTCGAGCCTGTCAAGTTTTGGTTCGAGCGTGAGTAATAGCTTTTCTTCTGTAACCCTTCCGGAGCTTCGAATAACATTTACTGACTCATTGTGTCAAGGCGGAGCTTTGAGGTGATGCCCGATGGCCCACGGAAGGACTTGATCACTTTTGCGTTCTGGACGTGTCTGCAACTTGAAAGGTAAACACCTCCCAGCCTTTCTTCAGCTAAAGGTCTCTACCTTTTACTCACCGAAACTCCAGTGATATCCTCGCTGAGCTTGACCTCCCTGCCAGTGGCATCAGCCGATTGGAAGGCCGCATGGAGTTTCCCAAGGCAGTCTTCGCCCACTCGATCCCGAATGAGATCGAGGCACCAGATACGCTGATGATGATGTATTACTCGGCCCAGATTCATTTAAGAAAGGTCTTGAATCGTGTGCATACGAATTTGTATAAAACCGAGAGTAAGTTTGTTTTATATATATTATATATATATTATATCTAAATTTCATAATTCTTATTTTGCGGGCAATTGGAGCTCCAATCGAAAACAAACTAACATACACGTCCGTCTAGAAACAGCCAACGGCGAAAAGAGGACGCGATGGACAACTACGATTCAAGAAGCTTTGAGCGACATGCTGGAATATTGGCGGAGTGGTTTGCCAAAAGCCATGCAATGGGACGACTCAGACCCACCAGCGAGGGATATTAATATAGCTCGGATGCGCGGTAAATACTATGGAGCCAGATACATCATTCATCGACCACTGTTGCATCATGCTCTGCACCCCATGATAGCGAAGACCCACAGCACCGGCCCAGCGGAATCGCCTGCGCCCTCAGTCGTGTCGAGCGCAAATTCGCAAATCTCGCCCGCCCTGGCGCATGTGCAACAAGTTGAAAATATCGATCGCTGGTCCGGGGAGATGCCTCCACCACCCCGGATAACCTCCAGCCAGGATCCTCCGCAACCTCCGTTCGAGAAAGATTTGGATCCTAAACTACATGCTGCTTGCGTAGCGTGCATTGAGGCTGCGATGCATAGCACCGTCGCTTTTGATAATGTTGAAGGACGACCTATCGTGACGAATATTTTTGGAACTGCTCACGCGTAAGTCGTACGTGTCATACCATCAAATTTGGCGACATAACTAACTGTTCTTTTTTCCCTTAAAAGGCAATTCGGAAATATTCTCGTCCTTGCCGCAACGTATACATCTCGACTTTCAAATTTGTCGATCGAAAGAGACTCGGCGAACTCATCGATCGGACAATCAAATTTCTTCTTCATAGCAGACACATATCTCCCAGTCTCCGGAAAGACGCAGAGATCCTCACTCAGATCCGCCAGAAGCTCTTCGAACAACACGGCGTCAACAACACCAGCTTTTCATCTAGTGACGGATGAACTATGAACTCATCTTCATTTATCCTTTCTATACTTACCAGTGAACCCCCCCTGGAGAATCTCTATTTGTCCTTTTCCCGTTTGTTTTTTTTTTCCCCTTGCTATTTTTATTTTGTTCGAAGCGTGGCATGCTTTGTATATACTGGCTTCCTCCTCTATCGTCCTGCATATGATACTCACTTGGTCATGCTAGCACCCCTCCAGATGGTAATTTGCATGGGCGGCAATTTGTGAAATTTTCAGAAACCTTTTCTCCATTGAGCCTTGATTTTCTCTTATGCAGAGGCTTTCCATGGCGGCTTTCTTGTTAATTTAATCTCCTTTTTCTTGTTGGTTGTTAGCTTGTGTGGGAGGAAGGGGAGGTTTACTACTCTGGCCCCTTCGATCTATTTTGCATGTATCAAAGCAATGAACTTTTCCCTTCTTTTTTTTTTAGTATGTTTTTCATTCCATTTTCGTTTCTTGTTTCCTTCCTGGGCTTTGCTGTTGGAATTCCCCCAAAGCCCCCAGGAGATAAAACATGGACATAGGCGCCCTGTCGCTTTTTTTTTTAATTTGGTTTGATATATGGACATATATATACACACATATACACTACCTTTCTTTTTCTTTTTTTTTTTTTTTTTTTTTTTTTTAATCTCTGTCTGATTACTTCTTTTTGGAAGTATTTTGATTCCCTTTGGATCTTCAAAGGATTAGCGAGAAGATTTGGGTGTTTTTAAACAGGCCATGTTTAGTTCAAGTCCTGAATTGCATGCCTGAGAGGCTGTTATTGAAGGTAACACATGGAACTGACCCTGTGCATCCCCGTGTGGCTTGGTTCAACAGCTCTGTGTGAGGAGAATTTATGGGGCGAGGACGGAGTATTTGTTTATGGGAAAGTTGCCCAGAGGTACGCAGTACACAATGTATTCACTGGATGATCAATCTCTGCTGCAGTGGTATTTAGATTTTCAACAAAAGCACCAAACCAATTTTAACAGATAATGAAAGCAGCCCATTTTGTAGTGTTTCGCCCGAAAAAAAAAAAAAAAAGGCATAAGCTCCCTATTATTTCTAGTCCAACCCCTCACCAATTTAGTCCACATGTAAAATCTTCACGTAGTTTGAAATTTTAATCTCAACGTATTAGAAATCAATAAATTCCTCTCAAAGTGGATTTAAATCGTGAAGTTAATATTTCTCTTGCTATTGAAGCTCTTGAATCTAGTCAAATTAAATCAGAACGAGCCGCCGCGGCCGTGTATGGCATTCCTCGAAGTACGATCCGCAGTCGAAGAGCAGGACACACAAATCATCAAAAAAAGAGCATCAACGTTCCTGAACAAGAGCAAATTCTAGTTGAATGGATAATGGAGCAGGACCTTCAAGGGTTTCTCTCTCACCCCCGGAGTCCATGGACTGTCAAGCCGAATCCTTCGAATGAACAATATAACAATCCACCGGGTAAAGATTGGGTTAAGAAATTCCTGAAAAAGAAATCTCCGGATATCTTCGGTTGTTGGGAGGCGAATAGAGTCCAAAGAACCCGAGAATACTGAGTGCTCAGCCTGATTTAATACAACAAGTCTCTGACTTTCTTTAGCAAGTGATTTGAATCTGCGATGATTTCTACGTGTGGACCAAATTGCACCGGAAATAGGGTACCGAACTTTATCGCAATATTATTATTTAGACCCTTCTTTGTAACCGCTATGCATGCATGTATGGATGTACAGCACATGTACGAGGTACCTACCTACAACAATCAATATAACATGCTTCTCCCAGAGCATATCAGATATTAATAGTTAATGCATATAAACATTCAGTTTTGGAAAACTACGAGCTATTTAGATGAAAGCCACTCCGTTGCTTGACGACAAACTCGTGGGGCCACGGTTTCTCGAGCCCGCTCGATCTCTATCATCATGGTCTTCGAGAATTTCCTCTTCTACACTGTCCATGTCAGAAGAGATGGACGGCGGAGCGGAGGGAATGGAACGAGGATCAGGCGGCAGTGGAGGAATTGAAATGTTCGGGTTTGTAGTGTAAACATTTGTGGAGGGTCAAAGAGGGATGTTCCATCGGATCGGGTAGTTTCGACGGGTATCGGTGGTAGATCTCGGCCTTGGACGAGTGGTCGCTGGTAGGAGGCGGGCGGGTGAGCGACGTTATCAGTTCCAGCCGTTAAGGAGCGTTCATTGTCCGGATTATGGAGGACGCGTAGTTCAGATATTCCGGCGGGGTTATCTTGGTCTGTAGCTGAGAAAGGATCGGGTGCGGAGGTACGCACGACATTATACAGATGATCGTCTCCTTTAACATATGATGGAATACGGTCGGATGAACGGTGATATTCTGAAGATGACGACGACGACGTAGACGAGGAGCGGCGCGATCGGCTAGGATAGGACATACTACTTTCACCAAACGGCTTCTCATTCATTGATTCAAGGATGGATGGTGTTGGCGATGGGGTACGACTCCGATCATGACGGATCTCCGTGTCCATGGCCCCATCTCTGACAAGTCCAAGTACTTCTTCTTCGGTTGCGTTTTTGTAACTCGTCGCTGCTGTGGAGGCTGACGGTGGGCCCTGAAATTCGAAAACCCAAGAAATCTGTTGTCTCGGCTAGGAGACATTTCGCTGGAGATATCAGCACGAGCGGAAGACCCTTCGCGGTGGAAAAGTCTCTGGAAAGAGAATTGGCGATGTGCTGGCGGGGTGGGTGGCGATCTGCTCCTTTGTCTCTGAGGGCTATCATCGATGGTCTTCACGTCATCCGCAAACCTGACAGATCCTACAGTGCCGCTTCGCATTCGCTTTTGACTCTCGTACTGGAATGGTTCTAAAAGAGTAGTGGCAGGGTAATTTTGACTTCGGTGTATCTATGCTGACCATCGACGTTCTTCCGGGAACGGTCGTGAATCGATTCTAATTCGATAGAGCACATTCGAGTTTCGGTGCTTTGCGAATCCTCGCTCGGCTTCCTCGAAGAGCGACCGCTTGATGTGCGGCTCCGAAAACTGTCCAGAAAACCACCTCCCAGTTCTTGATTTGGGCTCTGAATCTTCGTCGTCTTCTGGAAATCGCGACATCCCCAGAGGTGGACGAGGCGTTTTTGTCCGCCGCGGTGTGGCAGTTGGTCCGGCACTGAGAACGGTTCTTCTTCTTCTGAGGCCATCCCATTCAATTATTTCATTTTCTCCAGGTGACCATGACTCATCGAGCTTCCGTTCGCTTTGATATCGCAGTGCTTCATCCCTTTCCATCTTCTGTCTCGGTGTTGATATGCGGCGGATAATCGCAGCAGTACCTCGAATAGCATCTGCTTTCGGCTCTGACTCGGGTTGCTCCTGCTCAGCAACTTCTCGAACTTGATCCAAGTCGCCTTGAATATGGCGGCATCTGGCACATCTTTGGCAGATTTTGACAGCTGCAGCAACACGACTCCCGTACATATTTGGAGAAAGCCCATGACGACAGTGGTTATACTTATCGGAGAGCCTTTGAAACCTTGGAATAGAACGGCGGATGTAATAATTGTGGCGCTGGTAAATATAACATAGTAAGTCGGAGTAACCAGTGCGGCATTAAAAACATTCAAAGCTTTCTAGTTCGAACGGTCAGTCATTAACTAACGGCCACTGACAAATAGTAGCAGTATTTCCGAGACAGAGCCTTACATTTAAATAGATGATCTCGGTCAATAGGGTTATTATCACAAAACCTAACAGAACGTAAAGGAACCACTCCTTAAATTGCTGCTGTCCAGATATCTGGGCAATAATGGCTGCACCCAAACCTGAGTAGCAACAACACTCAATGCACCAATTAGACTGCAAATAGACAGATACACGAACATGCTTCTTTTCCGTAGCGGGGACCAGCCCAAATCGCCACGACAGTACAGCCAACGATGATGACTCCGGCATAGGTAAGAAATACGGGCCGAATAACGTAGCGTTTCATATCCTGGATGTTTGAAACCGACGACTGCTGTGGTGCATTCATTGCAATCACCACCGATCCGATGATACAGTTGAAACAGCCGACTTTTCCACAAAGCTTAATCGCTCCTTGAGAAAGATAGCTGATAGAATCGTCGTCACCACCACAGACAATGCACCCAATGGTGTCACCAAAATGGCATCCACGAATGCATACGCCACAAAATTGCATATTTCTCCCAGTATCATCAGCGTCATGCCAGCCCACCAGTAAAAATCTTGAGATATCCATAACCCTCCCCGGCCTCCTCATTGTATTTGACATTTGCCCTGAGTAAGCCGACCTTTTTCAGGACGAATGAGACGCCAATAAATAGGCCCGATGCCACGGCCAAGGAGATGCCAACGGCTTTGAAAACGGGTGGTCGACTCCCGACATCGCCTGCCAAACCCCCGGACCGCGCAGCCAGGGATATAGCATCCAACAGCTGCTCAGGCATCGTTGCGCTGGAATTTGGCGCCGGCGGCCTGATCGTAGGCCGTGGCGGCCGTTAGGACGCCGATATACGTTAGAGGGTTCGCCGTGTTCAAACGTTGGATAAGAGGGAGAAGGATAGATATCTCGTCTCAGACGGTGGCTTGTTGGGAGAAATTTTGCGGAGCAAGCAGATCGACAACCTAATCTCATCTCATAGCGGTAACATAAGAATCATATAACTCGTTCTACAGACATCGTGGCTGAAGCAGAAAAACGCTGCGTCCAGCGCTGTCAACATCAGAGAGTTTCTTAAGTAATCCATCTTATCTTATCTAGGTGGCTGGTAGTGGGTCCGGTTGCTATTTTGGGGTGGCTAGGTAGCTCTAGACCACCAGCCACAAGCGCTTGGTCGGTGAAAACAGAAAAACAAAAGAAATGACCAACACGATATGAAAAGGAGGGAGATGATAATATCAAACTCAAGGATAGCGATTCGTACTAATCTCACTGCTAGTTATCAAATCCGACTTTCCCAGGGCTTCAAGCTCACAAGGGCAAAGAAGCCGCTGTCATGTCGGTCGTTTCAGACACCTGGGAAACACTGAATTGATTTTGTGCCTTGCGATGGGCCTTGGGAGACACCTAACTCATTGGGGCGCAAGGCATATCTTACTTCGCTCTACAGATACCAGCTGCTTAGCAGGTTCCGTTCATGATGTTGCCAGTGCTCTATGCTAATTTGTTGAGGTTCAACGCAAATAAAGGGAAAGGGTGTGCAACGACTGCGCTGACAATCCTTGATCTCCTGGCCCCTGGATTGGTCATGTATGCTGTAAAATCGCCCTAGAGAAATGGACATATATCAAACTGCACTGCAGCATCCTTCACAAGGTGTGACAAGAGTGTGGAAGTTCTCAGCTTGCACTCTGCTATCATGCTCGGCGTCGCATAATGAGTTCCCATGGTGATGTCGTCCTTTCACCCCCGCCTGCTTATGTCGTCAACTTCTTTCATTCTCTTTTTTCTCTCCTGCTGTTTTCACTTTTCTAAGTTCTTTCATTCTGCTATGAGCTTGCATGGCAGAGGTTTCCTCATTGCTGCTTGCACATTTGTGATTTTCGTCTCATATACTGCCCTTGTTCAACTCCTGCACTTCAGCTGTTGACATTCTCTATTTCCTCCTGAGGTCCCGATCTTTAGGGCCTTTTTCACTTCATCCAGGTGAGTGAAGATGGATGATGAAACTGAACAAAAGCAAGCTCTTGCCAGGGACATCAACCATTTGGTGACTTTAGCAAGCACTACCAATGTGGAACCACTGAGTGAACGCCATCGGGCTTTTGCCAACTGTCCTGCCGACAAATTTGCAGAAAAGTTCACAGTCCAGGATGCCGTGGCAACAATTTACTGGATGGTCGTCCTGGAGAACTTTATGCAGTTGGTATCCAGCTTGACCAAGATCCCGATGCTTCGAAGCGCGCGGGGTCATATACATATCGACAAACCAGAAAGTCACAGCTTCCAAAACCATCTTTCTCGAGGATATTTGGAACCTCCTGCAAAAACGGGCTAAAGATTATGAGCTCTTCGACATTGAAAAGGAGGAATTTGAGCGTGAACACCCGAGGGAGAGCCGGATGCTCAAAAGGCCAGGCCACCCACCATGCCACAAGACACCTATCATAGTCTGATGCGACTTGTTTACCGTCAGTGTTTCAAGCGGTGGCTTAAGTGGATCCATCAGTCCTACGACGACATGTCGCGGTTTAAGGCTATCATGGTGGACACAGTCGGAGACGAGCTCGAGGACTTCAATCCAAAATTCCACTGGTGGCTTGAGCCTTTGACTTATCTTATCGAGCAATACGACTGGGTGTGCGATTCTGCGAACTTGTTGACCAAGCAAGGCCGTGACCCCGCAAGCATTGTGTTACACCCAGACTTTCCAGCCAAGATGGATCGCTTGGAATCTGCATATCGCGTTTTGAACAAGGGGACGACGCCTTGAAAATAATTGAAGACTGGGGCGCGATGATCCCTGACAAGGTATGTGGTGCTTCCAAGCAATGCGCAGGAAAGAGCCCAACAACTCACACTCCTCTCAATTCACAGAGGAGCCTATTCTCTCGCATCTCCGACACTTCGTCGAGCTCCATATTGCGATCAATACTCTGGAGCGCGTTGCTCAGTCTGGAAAGGCACCTCAGATTTTCAGCAACAAGTCTCTTGAAGTTGTGTACGTTGACGACTTCAACCCGCAGCCCATCCCAACCGCGCTGCCGATCGACACCAATGGCTGGGAGGCCGTCCTCACTCAGGGCCTTGCATACCGCAACTTCGCGATCAAGCCGGAATACGAAGCCGGTGTTCAAGCTCACTTCACTGCTCTGGGCGAAATATCATCCAAGCGAAACAACACTTGTCGGGTCACCCTGCACCCCCCATTCAGCTGCTCCAATTTTTCACGACCCATCGCATCCATCCACACCGTTTACATGTATCGGTTCCTCCCAGCCCATTTGCGCTGCATGTTCCGCCGTCTTCGCAGCCTGGAACACCCTCTACGAATATCCAAGCTTCATTTCGCGCCGGTCAAGCGGAATTTCCCGTTTCGTGGAACGTTCCAACTGAATGGGTCGGTGCAAGGGTTACTAGCGATGTTGAAATCCTAGACGCGATCTACAGAAAAATCGCGGAGAGATTTGGCAGTGCGCTGTTTGAGGCCGGCATGGCTCTTTGGGGGGAAGCAGGATCATCGGCTTCGGGAGAAGTTCTATATGACCGAGACGCGGGACAGGAGGGACACCGAGAAGTCGATGGACAAGAGGCACAGGAGATGAAGAATAGTCCGAATGAACAGGGTTGCCACCAAGTTCAAGAGTTCCTGGAATGCCAGCAATATAAAGGGGGAAACAAGGGCAACGCAGTCGAGAATCGCGCTTGTGACCAGCGGCAGGACTGCCAAGAAGAGCAAATCAATGGCCAGGAACATGAGGGACAGACTAGGGCGAAAGCGGAGAGGAACCAAAGAATTAATATGGATTCATCGAAGGACAACTTCTGAATATGCGCCGCAACGTCTGTTTGCGAGGTGCTTATTCTGAGAGTGATAAAAGTCTAAAACTCAAGGGCGCATATGCGAGGACTTTAGATATGGCGATTTCGAGACCTAGCAAGCACATGATCCGTTCGCCGGGATAACAAAAGAGCCATTAAAAAAAAAGGAGCAAAACACTGACGAAAGAGAAAAAAAAGGGGGGAATGCTTAACATAGATCTGTACAATTTGAGCTTCATTAGGGAGTTCTGAAATTTGAACAGACGAAATTAGCATTATGCAACATAACTCCATAATACCCCAGAGCGCACAGCATGCTCATCTTTTCGAAAGCATTATGGCCTCCCCCGTAAAAAGGAAAAAAAAAAAAAAAAAAAAGAAAAAAGGCAAAAAGAATGAAAAAGGGAATAAAGCCAAAACATCCCATGCTATTCATGCTGTAAAACAAAAATTCATAATATTCCACCTGAAATCAGAAGGAAAGGAGCCATTGCAAGGTGCTAACTCGGTATTTACAACATAAACACTTTGTGTCTTCATGACATTAAACAACCCTGAGTACTGCGTAGGTGGAAAACCAAAAAGAAGTGAAACTATAAAACCGTAGAAAGTCATTAACCTCGTGAATTAGACGTTGGCTTGCGAAACTTATTCACCGGCGGAGGCGGCCCATCGTCGGGTACGGTGGCTTCCATTTATTCGAGTTAGGAGCCGTCGTGCCGATTGGTCTGCTTGCGCCTTGTGTTGGTGAAGGCATAGAGATAATCACGTTCTCGATATATCGTTATTAGGCGTGGTATTATTGACAGTATTTACTGGCCTTGCTGCTTGTGGCATTGGCGTCTTCGGCGGGCGTGGTGGAGCAGCGTCGGAGATAAAGGTATCGCTGCTTACGCGTGGAGAGCTTGTGTGAGATTGATCCATGCTATGTCTACTGCCTGGTGGTGAGACGCTAATGTGGGAGAGGCGCGAGGGATTTTTGGGCTGGCTCGGAGGTGCTGTGAACTGTGAAATGGGAGTTGGATCCGCAGGGAGTTCTATCGCCGGGAGTTCGTAGACCGGCTGTGTATGAGAAGGGTGAGAAGGCCGACGCAACGTTGTGGGTGACTGATTCGGGGAAATTTGCGGAGGATGGGATGGAATTGGAGGAATCGGTCGCTGGGGCGGTGGTGGAGGAGGAGGTAAAGGACGCATCATCAAGGTAGTTTCGCGGGCTTCTGCTGCGGCGATTGCAGCTGCATGGGCCTCAATGCGACGGTGTGTTCGATGTATTCTGGCTAATTTGACCGCTGCATCATGGGTCATCCTCTGAACTTCGTTCTTCGCCAGGTATATTCGCGTATTGGTGCTGATTTCTGCCAGGCGATTCCACTCATTCATTCCGTATTCTCCAACACCGATCTCGACATTTAGACGGCAGTAGTTTTCTTTCGGTACATTTCTTTTCGCGAGATGCTCTTTTAGCATGTATGGTGGATCGTCTCACATCCTTCGATTTTGGAAATCAGGTTTCGCCGCGCTTCTGCAAACTCTACGAAGACATCTTTCCACCACTCATGCGTCCTATTACTTGTCCCGGAAGGCCGTTTGCCCGTACCAACGCTCACAAAAATGCCGACGTCTCGTCCCGGCCATTCATTGACAGTTGCTTCGTCGAGTATTTGCGGGGATGGGTTGAATTTTCCGCCTCCTTCATCAAGGAAGACCTGCTGTCCTATCTGAATAGGTTTGAAATGATGAAGCATTGCGCCCGTCGCACGCCCTGCTTGCCATATCGTACAGTTGAAGTCGGGAGGAGGCTCCTTTCTCGAATCATACGAACGTAGAAGTGTCGCGGGTCCATTTCTGGGTGTTCCTTTGAAATACGCAGTTATAGCTCTGTCAAAAAAAAAAGGGAATCAGTAAAATAAAACAAAACTGACATAATCGACGCTCAAGATCCACAAAAAAGTCTCGCCCATCAATCCCTTTATGACTATTGGGATGGAAAGCTCAAGTCTGGATACTGATAATGGAACGGGGCCACTCACGTTTTCGTCCGATTTTCTCTATTGTCATATAATAAAGCGTCAGGATTTCCCCATCTTGATGACTCATTCATGGTGGAATAAGGCGACCGACTCGTCATGGTCGGCGACAAGAGCGGCGGCGAAGGTGACAGCTGCCCACTACTGGTACTCAAAGTGCGAGATAGATGTGCGCTGGATCGGCTCAGCCGTTTTGGTGGGAGGGCGGATGCGACGCTGGTGGACGACGGGCACGACAAAGCGGTATCCATGTAATTGCTTCCTGAAAGTGACGGCGAGCTTCCATCATTTCCTTCTGATTCAGAGACTGTGTATTCCCGAACGCACTGACGGATTGCTTGTTCCAGCCTTGATGCCTTGAACAATGTTGATCGATACGGAATGCCGGCAATTGTCTTGTCCGTCTCAAAGACATATTTCGTCAGGCGAGGATAGATATTCTTGCATGTTTCTATGTCAAGCCGCAGACGGCCCAGCATCAAAGCGATGAGCCCGCCGGTTCCGGCTCCAGCGATGAGATCGAAGTGGTCGCATGGTTTAGGTATTTGATCACGTCGCGGTGCGGTTCCCTCCGACTCTACGTATGCTCGGTACATCAACTCTTGGAGGATGATTAGCATCGAATATCCACGCACTCCGCCGCCATCTAAAATCGAAGCGCACAGCACACATTAGTTTAGGTTTCTGGCATTGGCAAGCGCAGGAGTCTGGATGTTGCGCCACCTTTGCGGAGCGAATTAACAAGAACGACTCACCGAGGCACAGTATCCGCAGCGGCGGGCCCTTCGTGGTGTCTTTTCGACGTACCGTCGTCGCCGTGACGTTCTCCATGGTGGAAGAGCGAAATGGATGTCAATGTGTGGAAATGAAGCGCTGACCGTCTTTTCAGCCTTACGCCGCTCCTTAGATAAGCTTCCCCACAGTCCGATGGCCGACCTGAGCACAAAAATCTATGACTCTTGTGTCTCTCCTCTCGAACAGGGGTGATAAAGGCTTTGCAGGAAACAGAGAGTTGAAATTCAAGGAAACGGGCTGGAGGGCGGTGGATAAGAATGACAACGAGATTCTAGAAGGAGGGCGAAGTCTGATTTATTTTATTTTGGTAATGGAACGATCTCGTTGGTTGAACGAAAGACGATGGTGGGAGGGAGCCTGCGAAAGGCGAATCACAACACGAAGAAATGGCCTGCATGCAAGCCCAGGAACAAGGTCGGTCGTGACAGGGCGCTTCCAAGCGACGAGGCCGTTACAGCCCAAAACCCTGCCTACATGCCAACGCCATCAAACCACCGGTCAACGACGCGAAGCTTTGATGATATTTGTACATGGAGAATGCTCAAGAACAGCAGGAGCACATACACCGATGATTCATGCAAAAAGCCGGCTAACGGTTAAAGGCGTCCACGGTTTTGGCTGCGCTATGGTTAACCTTGGAAATCTAAACGCAAAAATGCCTGGTGTTTTTGGAAAGGGATACATTGTTCCCTAGAGCTACCACAATCCGCATTGGAAATCAGCTGTCGACACGTATCTTCTTAGTGGAGAGGCAGACCTTCTTTTTTTTCTCCCCTAAAGGCCGAGCAGAACGGTTACCAGCTGCTGCAACTCAAGAGCATGCAGCATCAACATCATGCCGCCTTTTCACTCGCACCAACAATCATGCAAATCAGCCCCGGTTTGTGTGGAAATGCAGTGGATGATGTCATCATGTGGCAGCCTTCATGTTCCAGCCACACACACAGCCATGTGGCGCAGTCATCTGGCCACAACGAGATCACGTGGAGATAAACGTGTGCTGAGTCAGCATTCCCCTGACAGCCAAAGCGACCGGGGAGCGACCCGGTTTCCTAAAAGGGCAATTCAATCCGGAGTTGTCCAGGTCGGGTATTGTGAGGCTGACAAAGCAGCCGATACCCCAGAGCCGCCCTGTCCGGGGCTAGTCGGCCCTGTTGTACCGTGAGCGTTGGCAAAGGTGGGACAGCCCTATATGAAGGCCCCTCTTCGCCCATCAGCCCAACGTCGCCTGATCACAACCCTTGGGTCTCTAAGAACTTACAGCACCCAAAGTATATAGCTCTTAAGTACGCCGCAAGTATGAAGATAAGCCAGGTAAGTAGAATATCATAGCTCCTTGATGTGCCGTTCACACCAATTCTATCTGAATTTACGATCCAATCTATCAATCCCATGTCTAGTAGTTAGGTAGCTGGATGGTCTTGCTTAGATTATGCTCTCCTCCTTCTATAGCTCTACGTCTATCCCATCAAGTCCCTCCGGCCAACTGCCCTCTCCGAATCTGAGCTGACAATTCATGGATTTCCTCACGACCGCCATTTTATGCTCCTTAAAGTGGAAGAGGACGGCCGCCTGGTCAACATGCACGTCCCGAATTTCCCCCGAATGGCGCTGTTTTTAACGGACATTGTCTTCCCCGACGATGCCCAAGGCCAGGATGGAAAGATCATCGTAACATATCGGCAACCCATGAGTCAGAATGACAAGGATTGCATTAAGACGTTGGATATACCCTTGAAGCCTCGTATTGACAACCTGAAAACCTTCAAAGTTGTTATGCACCAAAGTCCGACACATGCCTATGATATGGGAGAGCAATATAACTCTTGGTTCTCTGACTGCTTCGGCTTCAACGTCATCCTTGCCTACATCGGCGACAACAGGAGAACCGTTCTGGGGAATATGTCCCAAATGCGGAACAAGAGAAAACCAGAGTGGCTGGTTATCGCGTGTGGCCGAGAACGTCACTTCTCTTGGTGGTTGGGTCGGAAAAGATACAAATGATCCAGACAGTATCACATTTGCGGATGTGGCACCATATCTCGTGGTCTCCGAGTCCTCTTTGGACAATGTGTCGGCCAGACTGCCGGAAAAAATGGACATAACCAAATTCCGGCCCAATATCGTTATTTCAGGTGCGCCTAAGGAGTTTGAAGAAGATTATTGGCGCGAACTCAAGGTGAAAGATGATATACATTGGTTTTGACGAATAACTGTGCGAGATGTATTAGCATCAACATTGACTTTGACACTGGAGCCCTGGGACTGGAGAGATGGGTGCCGTCTTGAAGAAGCTCATGAAGGATAGGAGGATCGATCAGGGGACAAAATACAGCCCTATATTTGGACGCTACGGATTTCTAGGCAGAGGCTGCGAAGGTTCCCATATCAAAATTGGTGATGAAGTCGAAGTCTCAAAAACAAATTCGGAGCACACCAAACTCGGTGAGTTGACTATAAAAGCTTCTCTTTTGCTACAGCCAGCTAATAAAAGCGTCAGAGTGGCCAGGGTTGACGAATAATAATATCACTATAGTTTAATAATGATGTTTGGAGATACCTCAATTAAACGGAAAAAAAATACTCATCCTTTACATTCCAATCAGCTACGGATCCGTATCCACCTTTTTATCTGTTGCCTTAATGGCTTTTGTTGCTTGCAAAGCGCTGTCCCTTCCCAAAAATACCTACTCTGCTGCAAACGATCCACTAACTCAATCTCCTCCACAAGCTCCTTTACATACAACTTGCTCTTGTAGACCTGGCTAACTATCTTCCCAATCGCCTTAAATGCAAATGCATCCTGCAGCATTTCCACTAGCCAAGCCATACCTTCAGCGTCAACATTCCGGTTTCAATCGCTGTCCCTTCCTTTCCCGCCAGCACCTGAGGAGAGCCGGAGTAGAAGTCGAAAGCAACACATTTTCAAACTTCTCTTTGATCCGCATGTATATCGCTCGCTGAAGCTGGATTCTGCGGCATCATCCAAACCACTTCGCAGCTCCAAGCGAGATGTCTGGCGTGGAATCAATCAGGGGAATCAAAAAGTGTGTAGCCTACCAAAGCAATACTTCTCAAATGGCTCTACACCCAAATTACCGGGTTATCAAGAGATCTCGGGGAGACTAGATTTCCAAAAATAAAATATCAAAAAAGGTCGTCCATTTTATACAGGTGACAAAGTAACAGCACATCTCGCATCTTGTTAAGAAGAGCATGACAAAAAAAAGGCCAGGATACAGGCGAAAAAGGGTTAAGTCGTCATCATCCATCATCCGTACTTAAGAAATATACGTATCGCTCGGATCACACTCTAACTATTCCTCAGTCCACGGAAGGCTGAATGTTCCCACCCAGTCCTCAACCTCTTTTCTTAATTGTACAATCTCCGAGACCTCCTCTCCTTGTCCGAGGTATTCGAAGAATGCCTTCAAGCTCGTGGGGTTCTTCCGATTCTTGGCCTCCGCTTCAGCTCTGGCGGCTTTGTCAAGCTTCTGCGTGATGATGACAGCGCGGTCAACAATATCAGCAACGCGAGAGAAGTCCTCCGTCCAAAGCCACGGGAAGTCATGGCCGGTGTGCCCATTCGGAGACCACCGGGCTTCATTGCAGACTTATCACCTGGCACGGTGTTCTTGTTACTTGCCACACCACAGAGCTCGAGAACTCTCTCCACGCGTGCGCCATCGACGCCACGGTTTTCAGGTCGACGAGAACAAGATGGTTATCGGTACCACCAGACACGATATTGTAGCCCAAGCCACCGCTATTTGTAGAGTTACCGAGGCGGGCTGCCAAGGCCTTTGCGTTTTCCAATACACTTTGCTGGTATGTTTTGAATTCTGGGCTCTGGGCTTGTTTCAAAGCAACGGCAAGGGCGGTAATTGTGTGTTGTGGGGCCCACCTTGGTGGCCAGGGAACACGGCGGCATTGATGGGGTTTTCCAAATCATACGTGATAGGATTTCCTTTAGCATCGTGTTTACGGACACCCTTCCGGTAGAAGATCATGGCGCCGCGTGGCCCTCGGAGCGATTGTGTGTGTCGTAGTTGTGACGATATCTGACTGTGGGAATGGCGATGGAATGACACCAGCAGCAACCAACCCAGAAATATGGGCCATGTCACTGAGCAGATATGCTCCAACGCTGTCAGCAATCTTTTTCATGCGGGGATAATCAATCAGCCTGCTGTATGCGGATGTTCCTGCAACAATGAGTTTTGGTCGGTACAATGTGGCCATATCCTCCAGTTTGGCATAATCTATGAGACCAGTAGATTCATCTAGACGATAAGGAAGCGTCTCGAAGTACTTAGACACTGCGGAGATCTTTTTTGTGGGTGTTTGGTAGCCATGAGAAAGGTGACCTCCGTGAGGGAGGTCCAAACCCATAAGGCGATCGTGGGGCTGGAGGACGGCGGAATATGCGTAGAAGTTGGCGGGAGATCCAGATAGGGCTGTGAAGCGTAAGATTTTTGGATGCACGACAATGCTAGGACGTTGTTGCGGGCGACTCACGTTGGACGTTCACTCCCCACTCTTCTGGGTTCAACCCAAATGCCTGCAGAGCGCGCTGCTGGCAGAGGCGCTCAGCTTGGTCAATGAATTCGTTCCCACCGTAGTACCGAGCACCTGGGTATCCCTCAGAATATTTATCTACGGCCAATGGTTAGATTCCGTTAAGCAAGGCGTGCTGGAGCCAACAACTGACTTTGCATCACACTGCCAAGCGCATCGAGGACAGCCTGGGAGGTGAAGTTCTCCGAGGGGATCAGGTTGATAAAATGTTTCTGCCTGCTTTTTTCCTGCATGGGAATTAGGATCGTGTAAAATCAAACAGGCATAATGGCAGGGGCACATACATTCTGGATAATCTTATACACAGTTGGATCAGCTTGCTCGAGTTTCTCCGCTAGCATCTAGCCATGATAGTTAGCGACATCTTCGAAGGTTGCGGCTAGTCGCATTCATACATTCTGATGGCCATCAGTGTGGACAGACGCAACGCTCTGCCATTGAGCAACTCGTCTTGCAGGATGACTCCATCTGAGCCCACAGGCCACTCTCGAATACCCGCCAGATAACCGGAGCAGCTTTGAAGCTTGGCGACCGCAGCGATTGACCGACATTGGCACCAGGATTTTATCTTTTATTAGTTTTAGCAATTAGACACTCCAGAAGGAGCTGAAAAGGACAAGACAGGTCGGCGTGGAGGAATAAAAGCACAATGGATTCGCAGCAAAGCGCTTCCCTGCGCTCTGTAGTCGCCCGCCATGACAGCATTCTGGCCTGCTTGTCGGCCGAAGTGGCTTTCCCGGGGAGCACCTTGCCCTCCCGGGTTTAGCGCCCCTCCACGTGATGCTGCCGGGCGTGCAAACCTTCCCTTTCCCGCGGGTATCTTCGCTGGCCTTTTTTCTTCTTTTTCTTCCCTTCTTTTTCTTCTTCTTTTCCTCACACAACTAAATCCAAGATGACGAGATGGCCTGTTCGGCAGTTACCAGCCCTCGCCTTATCCGTCTCTCAAAAGCTGATCTGGCGGGCGATGCTGATATGTCCTGGGTCCACTTCACCATCCTTTGAAGGGACAATTTGAATTCATCTGATTGGAAAGAAAAAGGTTGTGTATCGTGTCTTGAAAGAAACGACACTTGCCACTGGGTTATTATAACATCTCGAGACCGTTTTGTCGCGAAGAGTTTTCTAGTGGCATGCCGCAGACATGACGGGAGGGATTCGAATGTCGTTGTAAACCCCCTCGCATCGAGCAAGCTGAGGGAGCAAAGTCTTTGTGCTAATCTAGTCCATGCTCACTCTCGTTACCAGTTAGCCCAGTTTGACATGTGTTCGTCGTTCAATTGTTACTCAAGAGTGGGCTTGAAAATTCATAGACTTCAGTGATTTGTCAAAGAGCAAAGAAAGAGTTCTCGGAGAAGAGCTTTTATGGAGCTTTTTGTATAAGATTTTTCTGTCCCCTAAAAGTTGTGTTTTGCTGCATCTGCTTTATGTGCGTACATAAAAATACATACAAGATGAGATCTTCAATCCCTTTAACCAATTAGTGATTATCCTGGGCTGGTGTTTAACTTCCTGCAACGCTCTCCCGTCTTGGAGTATGTAAAAGCGTTTGAAAAACTGCTGTTTATTATTGAGTCTCTTTACCTTGTGTAGAGTAATGAGAGCATCTCAGGCTACCCGACTCTTCCGTGTGAACCCATCAACACTCTCTCTGAATGAAACAATGTCTCGGCTCCATAGCAATATGGGGAAAAAAAGGAAAAAGAGAGAAAGAAAAAGCACGCAGATATGAAGGCTGGAAGGTTCTGTGGATTGTTGCTTCACCTCATCACAAACCCATCACCCACTTGAAATTAAAGTTTACTACTTCCCTTCCTTTGCAAACATGGTTGTGTTGTGATGTGATGGACGGATGGCAGGTCACGGATACCCATCCAACGCCACGAACACATTCTTCATCGCACTCCTGTTCATTGGGACAGATAATTTTGGTCACTTTCTCACAGCCTATTGTTATGTTCATGTGGAGGAAGCGCGCTTTTGCGGACATACAGCCCATTCTTTCCTTTGTTATTCTTTTTTTTTTCCCTCTCTTTAGAACCATCCAAACCAGAAGCAGACGCTACTTTGCATGAACAACAAATATGAAAGGCATTCTTTCACGAGAAGTTCACCCGTCCCGTTCCCCCTCCCCCATATTGACTGACAGTAGCTAACCCCTGGCGTACCTCATGCCCGGCTAGACCGGACTCGACAGCAGGGCCGCGGATTCTGGATGCAACATAAATTCGCTTTCATTATGTGTTTTGTGGCACTGGACGTCCGCATAATATTTATTTGATGATCTCAACGCTGGAGATGTACCCTAGCATGCCATGCCATTTCAGCATGACAAAATAAACACTTCGCATACTCTCTACAGAGTAAGTCCTCAAGCCGCGAAGTTATCAAAAATCAAAGACGTGAAAATTTTCTGAAGCCACCATCATCCGCTTATTTCGATGCATGCGGAGTCCTCAATAGGCAGGTGAGCGATATAGTTATCTCATCTGCATGCAGCGAGCCATGGGGCAAAAGTGGGTTGCTTATCAGCTGCGATTTTCCAGAGAACAAGCTCCGCAAAGAGATAAGCGAGGCCCTTGAAAGGGGACATGATGCTGATCTCGCCGTCCGTGGATCGCGACTAGACAATCTCTAAAATAGAACGCGTGTGCTCCATGCAGAGTCATCCGTCATCCAAGAGACGAAATGTGCAATGCATGCTCTCCAACAAAAAAAATTCTCCGAGTGAGGGTTAGATTCCGGACTCCGAAAGGGAGGAGTTTGCAGTCGTCCAACGGTGAATGGGGAACAGGGGGTTCGATCTGAGATCTGGTTCTCCTGTTGCTAACCTGACTCGACCAAAAAAAAAAAGCCCCAAGCGCTCAGCTTGAAAGCCATGAGCTCATCAACCCACAAAGCTGACGAAGCCTTTAGGATAAACAAACTCAGATTTCAGCTCTGCGATTCGCGGTTCGAGCAGCGATTTTCCATCTTGCGCTGGGAAGTCTCCAATGTGGCGAGAGTTAAAAACCCGCATATTTTATGTATTCTTATGTCGACTTCCAGAGCAAAAGAGTCGGTTATTCGATCATCGCGATAAAAAAAGAAAGAAAAGTCGAGAAAAAGTTTGGTAAATGACGCCTTTCGGTGGGGATGACGAGTCGGGAAGAAGGCGAATCGTAAGCGAGATCTTTGGGTGTTGGGCTGTTCCTGACAAGTGGCGCCAACTATCGAATCCGGTTGATCCTATCGCGGGGACGCTAGCTTGCCAAAAGGAACGAGAGAGCGATCCCGAGCCAGGGGAGGGGAGTCGAGACGCTGGCAACCCTCTGCCCAGCGATCTGCCAAATCAGGGTCTAGACGCTTCCCAGCGCTAAGGGAATGAAACGATGGTAACTCAAGATTGAAACGGGAGGTAATCCTGCCCAGGAGTGATGGAAAACAGATGTTTCGTTTTCAAACACCCAAAATTTAATAGGCACACCTCTCTGTGTGTGTGTGTGTGTAAATGTGGGCTCGTTGCCAATGAACATGTCATCAGAGGGCTGCCAGATGTCCAAGGCGGGATGGAACCTTTACACACACGGAGAAACTATCGTAATAACTCAACCAGCCATGCGGGTGGAATGCCAATCCCGAAGCCAATGGCTTGCCATTTCCACAGTTGAGTCAGTGCTTTGCTGGAGTTGATGTGTAACTCTCAGGGAAAACAAGGCAGAATGGATGGCCTATTAGAATTCAGCAGCCAGGCGACCAGAGAGAGACGTGCAGAAGGCGAGAAATTATTGTGTTTTGATCGAAATGAAGCACCAAAAGCCAAAAAAAAAAAAAAAAGAAAAAAGAAACAGAGCGCACAATGGCTGGCTGGCTGTTCTGCGCCCCTTGCATAACCACGGCAGAGGGACGGCGACGCTCCCATTGGGCAGCCCGGCGCCCCCCCCCCCCGGTGACCGCCCCTATTTTAGCAGCCCGCGCAAAACCCCCAAATTCCCTTTAAACCTTCGCTTCCCTGTCCGCTTTCCCTCTCTTCTTCTCCCTCTCTTTCTCTTCTTCTTTTCTCTTTTATCCCAACCTGCACCGCTCTTTAATCCTAAAAGTCCACTCCTTTCCGTTTATCAACCGAGTCCATTCGTTTCGCTCAGCCAAACCGCTCCAGTTTATAACCTCGCGCGTCTCGCACACCCCGAGCTTTTTAATCTTTACGTTGGTTTAATCGGCAATCCCGACCTTTCTAGACAAGATGCGTTTTCCATCGCTGCTTCTGCCATCCTGGCCGCCGGTGCCACCGCGAGCTACGTCAACACCAATGCCACCTCCGTCGTCACTGAGGTTGTCACTGCCTACACCACCTACTGCCCTGGCCAACCACCCTCACCCACGGCACCAACACCTACACCGTGACTGAGGTCAGTTTCGCTCTCGTCCCCTTGTTTTCGCGGCTGTGTTGCGTTTGGCAAAATTGGAGGCCAAAGATAATAGCAGGATCCCACTAACAATATTTACACAGGCACCACTCTCACCATCACCGACTGCCCATGCACTGTTACTCGCCCAATCATCACCTCCACCGTCACTGAGTGCAACGACTGGTGAGTATCCATAGAATATACCCCATGGAAGCTTACCCGTCACTGCTCACTAACTCATTCCTCCAGCCCCCTGCTGCCACTGGCACTGGTGTCATCCCTCCCAGTCAACCCGCCAGTCTTCCCAACGGCACTGCCGTCCAACCTCCCCAGCAGCCAAGCGGTACCGGAAACCTCCCAAGCAACACCATCCCAGCTCCCCCTGACTTCACCGTGCCGGTTCCCGCGTCGTTGCCGGTGCTGGCGCTGGTCTTGCTGGTGTCCTCGGTCTCGCTTTCCTCTTGTAAATGTAATCCCTCCTGGAAAGGTACGGGGCGGTCTACGATGCTTGTAAAGAGAGCAGAGAGTGGTGTGTGAAAATGTGCATAAAAGATACAATCTCTCTTTTACAATTGGGAAGCGATAAGGGGAGTGGCGTGTATGTGTGGAATTATCCCAATGTTATCATGAACTTCTCAAATGTATCTACAGCAGATGGGCAACTTGGCGGCTATTTGCTTGTTGCTTTAATGGTAACATTGGTTTTACATAATATTTATGCTACCGTTAACGTGCTCTCTATCTCTATTTTGGGAATTTCTCGGCCAGCAGGTAAGGAGCACAACGAGTATTTTTTGGTCTTATGCCGATACCAATGTTGATCGTCCGCAATCGCATAAGTTGCCTAGTTTTGAGGCACTTAAAATCGTCGTTGAGCTGTGGGACCAGGCGATGTTGGCGCCCAGACTCCTGGCCCCTAGAATGACCCGGAAAAATCTCACAATACTCGTAAACCTGGGAGTCCAGAATCCTCCCATCCATCCTTGCCCGGGCGGGCGCCGTGTGACAGTCAGATGGATGATCTTTAGGTAGACACTACACGATCGACAGCTCCATCACGGAGCATTCGGGTCGCTGCAATGTGCTCCGTGCGGGTGTGCAAGCCGGGATTCAGCCGTTCCATTCCCGATGCTCAGATCATTTCAAAGAGGCCATTCGAAAATATCATCTTGTTGTACGGAGTAGGTATCCA